>NC_140991.1:244250964-244304822 GCF_052327205.1 Somniosus microcephalus | reverse complement strand
TCTCTCTTCTCCCCCTCCTCCTCCCACCGTCTCCTCCTCTCTCCCCCCCGTCTCTCTTCTCCCCCCCGTCTCTCTCTTCTCCCCCCCGTCTCTCTCTTCTCCCCCCACCGTCATCTCTCTCTTCTCCCCCCGTCTCCTCCCCTCTCTCTCCCCCCGTCTCTCTCTTCTCCCCCCCGTCTCTCTCTTCTCCACCCCGTCTCTCTCTTCTCCCCCCCCGTCTCTCTCTTCTCCCCCCAGTCTTCTCTCCCCCCGTCTCTCTCTCTACTCTCCCCCCGTCTCTTCTCTTCTCCCCCCCGTCTCTCTCTTCTCCCCCCCGTCTCTCTCTTCTCCCACCTTCTCTCTCTCTCTCTCCCCCCCGTCTCTCATCTTTCCCCCCCAGTCTCTCTCTTCTCCCCCCAGTCTCTCTTCTCACCCCCGTCTCTCTCTTCTCCCCCCCCCGTCTCTCTTCTCCCACCGTCTCTCTCTTCTCCCCCCCGTCTCCTCTCTTCTCCCCCCGTCTCTCTCTTCTCCCCCCCGTCTCTCTCTTCTCCCCCCGTCTCTTCTTCTCCCCCCGTCTCTCTCTTCTCCCCCCCGTCTCTCTCTTCTCCCCCCCCCGTCTCTTCTCTTCTCCCCCCCGTCTCTCTCTTCTCCCCCCGTCTCTCTCTTCTCCCCCCGTTCTCTCTTCTCCCCCCCGTCTCTCTCTTCTCCCCCCCGTCTCTCTCTTCTCCCCCCCGTCTCTCTCTTCTCCCCCCCGTCTCTCTCTTCTCCCCCCGTCTCTCTTCTCCCGTCTCTCTTCTCCCCCCCGTCTCTCTCTTCTCCCCCCGTCTCTCTCTTCTCCCCCCCCGTCTCTCTCTTCTCCCCCCCGTCTCTCTCTTCTCCCCCCCGTCTCTCTCTTCTCCCCCCCGTCTCTCTCTTCTCCCCCCCGTCTCTCTCTTCTACCCCACCGTCTCTCTCTTCTCCCCCCCCCCGTCTCTCTTCTCCCCCCCCCGTCTCTCCTCTTCTCCCCCCCCGTCTCTCTCTTTCTCCCCCCCGTCTCTCTCTTCTCCCCCCCCCGTCTCTCTCTTCACCCCCCCGTCTCTCTCTTCTCCCCCCCCGTCTCTCTCTTCTCCCCCCCGTCTCTCTCTTCTCCCCCCCGTCTCTCTCTTCTCCCCCCCCGTCTCTTCTTCTCCCCCCGTCTCTCTCTCCCCCCCCGTCTCTCTCTTCTCCCCCCCCCGTCTCTCTTCTCCCCCGTCTCTCTTCTCCCCCCCGTCTCTCTCTTCTCCCCCCCCGTCTCTCTCTTCTCCCCCCCCGTCTCTCTCTTCTCCCCCCTCTCTCTCTTCTCTCTCTCTCTCTCTCTCCTCTCTCTCTCTCTTCCCCCGTCTCTCTCTCTCTCTCTCTCTCTCTCTCCTTCCCCCCCTCCCTCTCCTTCCCCCCTCTCCTTCCCCCCCTCTCTCTCTCCTTCCCCCTCTCTTGCTCTCTCCTTCCCCTCTCTCTCTCTCTCTCTCTCCCCTTCCCACACAGACAGACAGACAAATATATATATATAAAAATTATTTCTACTTTTTTCATAACAACATGCCCTCAAAAAACCCTTGGCACAGCTGGGCACTCCAGCTAGTTAAATATATTAAAGAAGGAGTTGGATATATTTCTTAAGGCTAGGGGGATCAAGGGATATGGAGAGAAGGCAGGAACAGGGTACTGAATTTGGACAATCAGCCATGATCTCATTGAATGGCGGAGCAGGCTCGAGGGGCCGAATGGCCTACTCCTGCTCCTATCTTCTATGTTTCTATTTCATCGACCTGACATGCTCTGTTTCTCTCTCTGCCTGGCCTGCTGAGTGTTTCCAGCATTTTCTGTTTTAATTTCAGATTTCCAGCAGCCACATTATTTTTCTTTTGTAGCAGTGATTGGAAATGGCTGCTGTGCTTCCGCACCTTACAACGGTGACTGCACTCCAAAGTGACATCATATTTCGAGCACTTTAGGATGTCCTGACAGGTGCTAATAAATGCAAGTTCATTCTTGTTATGTTTCATCACTACTTCTGGATCTCCAGTACTTCTACTTTATTCTATGGGTCCACTCATTTTTACTTCTGTGTAATGAAGGATTACTATCGAGAACAAGGTACCCCAGATGGAATATGAAGATGTTAATCAGAACTCATGCAGTGGTGAAAACAAGCATTTGCAGTTGAAATATGCAGTTATTCAATTAGCAATGAGCAATGGATCACAGAAAAAGGTGTAGTCCATTCTACACCTTCGAGCCTGTTACGCCATTCAATTAGATCATTGCTGATCTATATCTTAAATCTGTTTGCAGAGGAACAGGATTAGGCCATTCAGCCCCTCGAGCCTGCTCTGCCATTCAATAAGATCATGGTTGATCTTCTACCTAAACTACACTTTCCTGCACTATCCACATATCCCTTGATTCCCTTAATATCCAAAAATCTATCGATCTCTGTCTTGAATATACACAACGACTGAGCCTCCACTGCCCTCTGGGGTAGAGAATTCCAAAGATTCACCACCATCTAAGTGAAGAAATTTCTCCTCGGCCTAGAAATTCACTTTGGGGCGGCCAGCTCGCTCGTGCCCAAAGGTTAGCGCTGGGCGGGGAGCCATTAGCGATCGTCAGATATTCAGTGTTTGCGCCCCAATTCGGAACCGGGCGCTATACCAGGGTGTGCCCGCCTCCGCTTGGGGCGCTGACACTGAATTTCAGCGCTCTTGGCGCCGCTGCGCCAGCCGCTGCGGAGCGGCAGGCTGCGGTACTGCAGGCCTCCTCCTCTTAAGGGGGAGCTGCCTGCAACGGGGAGATCGCCGCTGGAGAGTGCCGGCAAATGAGCCCGGCACCACGGAGAAGTGCCGGGTTCGCGGAAAGCAGCCGGCAATGCCGCGGGGGGTGGGGGGGTGGAGGAGGCCGGGGAAGGAGGTGCGGGCAGGCGGCCGCCGAAAAAGCGGCCGGCCGCACCTTCCCCTTTAAAGCGCCCCACTAAGGCTACAGCACGGCCCCGTTTTCTGGTCGCTGTTTGCGGCCGCTTCGGAGGAGGCGGCTGCTACTAAATATGGGGATCGGGCCGGTTTCGGGGCGGAACTGGGGCACTGCGCACACCGATGACGTCATCGGTGCCGGCACAGCGCTAACGGCTACCGCCGCCAATACCGCTGCGCTGAATATCAGCGCAAACTCATTTTTGGCGCAAAAGCCCTCTTTAGGCGGTAACTGGCCGCAAAGCTGGCAGCGCCTTAATGAATTTCTAGTCCCTCATCTCAGTCTGAGACTGTGACCCCTGGTTCGAGACTCCCCAGCCAGGGGAAACATCCTCCCTGCATCTACCCTGTCAAGCCCTGTAAGAATTTTGTATGTTTCAATGAGATTACCTCTCATTCATTCATCTCAACTGCAGAGAATATAGGCTTAGTCGACTCAATCTCTCCTCATAGGACAATCCCCCCCATCCCAGGAACCAGTCTGGTGAACCTTCGTTGCACTCCCTCTATGGCAAGTATATCCTTCCTTAGGTGAGGAGACCAAAACTGTACACAATACTCCAGGTGTGGTCTCATCAGGGCCCTAAATAATTGCAGTAAGACATCTTACTCTTATACTGCAATCCTCTTGTAATAAAGGCCAACATACCATTTGCTATCTTAATTGCTTGCTGTACCTGCATGTTAACTTTTAGTGATTCGTGTACAAGGACACGACCCTTTGTACATCAACATTTCCCAATCTCCATTTAAAAAAAATACTCTGCTTTTCTATTTTTCCTACCTAAGTGGATAATTTCACATTTCTCCACATTATATTCCATTTGCCATGTTCTTGCTCACTCACTTAGCCTGTCTATATTCCCTTGAAGCCGCTTTGCATCCTCCTCACTACTTACATTCCCACCTAGCTTTGTATCATGAGCAAGCTTGGTCCCCTCATCCAAATCATTGATATAGATCATGAATAGCTGCTGCCCAAGCACTGATCCTTGTGGTACCCCACGAGTTACAGCCTGCCAACCCGAAAATGACCCGTTTATTCTCACTCTCTGTTTTCTGTCTGTTAACCAATCCTCAATCCATGCTAGTATATTACCCCCAATCCCATGAGCCCTAATTTTGCTTAATAACCTCTTGTGTGGCAACTTATCGAATGCCTTCTGAAAATCCAAATACACCACATCCACTGGTTCCCCCTTATCTATTCTGCTAGTTACAACCTCAAAAAACTCTTAACAGATTTGTCAAACTTAATTTCCCTTTCATAAATCCGTGTTGACTCTGCCCAATCCTATTATTATTTTCTAAGTGCCCTGTTACCATGTCCTTAATAGATTCTAGCATTTTCCTTACTGCTGATGTTAGGCTAACTGGTCTGTAGCTCCCCATTTTCTCTCTGCCTCCTTTCTTAAATAGCGGGGTTACATTTGGTACCTTCCAATCTGCGGGAACCGTTCTAGAATCAGTGAAATTTTGGAAAATGACAACCAATGCATCCACTATCTCTATAGCCACCTCTTTTAAAACCTTAAGATGTCGGCCATCAGGTCCAGGGGATTTATCGGCTTTCAGTCCCATTAATTTCTCCAGTACTATTTTTTATTTTACTAATACTAATTCCTTTCAGTTCCTCATTCTCGCTAGACCCTTGGTTCTCCGCTATTTCTGGGAGGTCTTTTGCGTCTTCTTTTGTGAAGACAGACACAGATTTTCCGGTTGGAGGCGGGTTTGATGTTCGGCGGATTGCGGTAATCAGTAACTAGTGGGGTGCCACAGGGATCAGTGCTGGGGCCTCAACTATTTAAAATCTATATTAATGACTTGGATGAAGGGACCGAGTGTACTATAACCAAATTTGCTGATGATACAAAGATAGGTGGGTTAGCAAGGTGTGAAGAGGACAGAAAGGGGGAAAAATTCAGTTGGTAGCACTATCCGTTAGCGCCTTAAGAGGGCGCTAAGTGGGGCGCGAACCAACTAGCACCGCGCCTCTCGCGAAATTGACAGGACATTTTGCGGCGGCGCTAAACAATACCGCCCGATCTCCTGCGCATGCAGATCTTGACGTCATTCAAGAGTGTAACGCCCTTGGGGCGCCCCAGACTGGAAATTCAGTGGCGCCCCCCTCCTTTCCGCCTGGTGCGACCAACGACAGGTTGACTGGAACGCCTCCCAGTCGCTGTGGGGCTGGGGGGGCACTATTAAAAGGGGGCCTCTTCCTGGCTTTTGTGTGGTAGCAATTTTTGCACCACTCGTTCTGAGAGAGAGAGAGATTTGGAGAGAGAGAAAGAGAGACTTCTGCATTGAGTCAACGCTGTCTGAGGTAGTTTTGGCTTCTGACCATAACTTTGCAGGTACTTTGGTTTTTGACCGTCATAACTTTGATTGCCCAGATACTATGGGGGCTGCAATGGATGGGAACTTCGTCCTTCTCCATCACATTCAGAGGGCACAGAGAGAGAGTAGCAATCGTGGCCAGACAGAGGAGGGCCAACAGGCGTCGTCGGTACAGGAGAACTTACCCGCCCAGGGTTTTTCGCCAACAGTTCTCGTACATTAACATGTCTGAGGAGCAGTATTTGCGAAGGCTACGATTCAGCAAGGAGGTGGTCATTGAGCTCTGCCACCTACTTCAGCCAGATCTGCAGCCTCAACTCAGGAGCAGGATGTCTCTGTCGGTGGCAGTGAAGATAAAAGTGGCTCTCGACTTTTATGCCACCAGCTCCTTTCAATTCGCTACTGGGGACATCGCCAATATCTCCCAGTTCACGGTGCATTGCTGCATCCGTCAGGTCACAAATGCCCTCTTTAAAAGGAGACGAGAGTACATCTCTTTCCACATGACCCCGGACAAGCAGCAAGAACGCGCAATGGGCTTTGCGATGATAGTGGGCTTCCCCATGGTGCAGGGCACCATTGACTGCACCCATGTGGCTTTGCGGGCGCCACAAGAGAATGCCGAGGGTTTCCGCAACCGAAAGGGCTTCCATTCCTTAAATGTCCAGTTGGTCTGTGACCACAGACAGCTGATACTCGCTGTCAATGCCCACTTTCCAGGCAGCAGCCACGATGCCTTCATCCTGCGCCAGACTTCTGTGGCAGACCTTTTCGAGGCACCGCTTCACCCAGGAGGTTCGCTTCCCGGGGGCAAGGGATATCCTGTATGCACCTGGCTGATGAACCCGCTCCGTTCGCCCAGCACCCCTGCTGAGCTACGATACAACGAGCGCCATCAAGCTACCAGGAACATCGTTGAGCACACAATCGGCGTGCTCAAACAACGGTTCCGCTGTCTGGACCATTCTGGAGGAGCCCTGCAGTACTCGCCTGAGCGAGTCTCCCACTTCGTTGTTGTGTGCTGCATGCTGCATAACCTGGCAATCCTCAAGACCCAGCCAATGCCACCAGACATTGGAGCACCAGCAGAGGAGGAGGAGGATGAGGAGGAGGGTCATCAGCAGCACCAAGGCAGGAGGGAGGCACAAAGTGGAAGGGCCGTCCGTCAAAGGCTCAAAGCAAGTCGCTACTAGGCCCCCTCTGAGGGAATGGCTTCTGCCATTCAAACAAACTGAATGAAACCATCCCACAACCCCTAAGCCGGTCAAGGCAACAATGAGTGCAAAGACCAAACATGCACATTTTGAATACAGACACTTCTTTATTTCCCAAACTCTGTCTCATTTCCGCATGACAAAGTAATAGAAAGAAACACCAAAAAAAAGTCAATGTCCAAAACAGTAACAAAAATTTGACCATGACCCTCGACCTTCAATAAAACAATGAAATACATTTTGCCACACCTCCTACGTTTTGCCCTTCGAGGGTGATCTGCCTTCCTTGCGAAATTGCCCCCTTCCCACCCTGCAGCTCCTCCGTAATGGGACCCCAGTGGCTGCAGCAAGGTTGGGGGAAGGCTGCTGAGTGTCAGAAACTGAGACTGCAGATGCCCTTGAGGGACGGCCTGGACCAGCTCTGGGCCTGGAGAGCCCAGCTGCTGACTGCTCCAACTCTGCATAGGCGGCAGCAGTCTGTCCTACAGGTGGTGGCAGCTGCAGTGGAGAAGTGACAGTGTTGGCAGCAGGAATGCTGTCATCTTGAGAGAGGACAGCAACTCCCTGCTCGACCGACACACTGGCACTCCCACGGGGCAGCACTTCAGCATGCGGGCAATCTGCTGGAGCACAGATTGCTGGCCTGCTGTGGCGCGGTGAGAGCCCATGGGAAATCTGCCCGATCCAGCGAGGGTGGCAGCAGTTAGTGCTCGCGTAGCCTCAATCTGCGTCTGCATGAGACCAGCCACTGACTGCATTGCAGCACTTCACTGTAGCACAGGTGGCTGCCACGCAAATGCTAAGTGCTCCACACTCCTTGCCAGTGATTCAATGGATTTGGGCATCCTTGCCAATGCAGCCATGAGTTCAATGTGCCTTTGCTCCGCCTGGGCGCTCATTTCAGCGAGGACCCGCTCCTCGTCTGTGTTCAGTGCAGCAGGACTCGAGGCCATACTCTCCATCCGGGGAGAAGGCCCCTGAGCTTCCCTAACCCCCTCGCGTTGCTGCAGCCCGCTGGGTCCTGGAGCTTCACCCTCATCAGAACATTCCCCCTAGTTCCCCTCCAGGGAAGGCGTGTCCCCAGTATGGACATGGACTGCCTCGGCAGAGGGTTGTGCTGATGGTCCGGCTTCCTCTTCCTCCTCACCTTCAGCTTCACTCCCAATGGCAGCTTGAGGGCCTGTCTCCTCACCTGGTGAATCACCATCTGAAAGCAGGGAGGTACAAGAGTGGCTTTAGCATAAGGGCAGGCTGGCAGCAAGGGAGACATGAGTGCAGCGATGTACTGATTTGGATTGAAAGTGTCAAAGGCTGCTGTTGTGAGGAGCAAGTGGAAGGAGAGAGGACAAAAAGGTGGTGACCTTACCATTGCTGGCTAGAACGGGGTCGGCATCTCCAGTGGCGACGGGACCAAGCGTCCGGCTTGCCACAATCCTGTGGACGCGCTGCTCAAGATGGCTGAGGTCTTGAAGGTGAGGCTGCCCTCCACCGGTCCATTGCTGCTGTCTCCTATTATGAGCCAGCTTGGACTGCAAGAAAAAGGCGGCGTCTGAGCAAATATGCAGCCATGATCTTGCCTGAAATGCCTCCCATGGTTGAATAGCCCTCACTGTATGGAGCCATGATCTTGCCTGAAATGCCTCCCATGGTTGAATAGCCCTTACTGTATGCAGCCATGATCTTGCCTGAAATGCCTCCCATGGTTGAATAGCCCTTACTGTATGCAGCCATGATCTTGCCTGAAATGCCTCCCATGGTTGAATAGCCCTTACTGTATGCAAAGTGTGGAATGTGCGTGTGTGTTTCATGAAAGGGCCATAGGTGTTGGATGAGTGCTGGGCATTGGGGCTTTCAAGACCCTCTGGCCATAAAGTGAGGTGGAGATGGAGGGATGAGGAGGTTTTGAAAAAAGGCACTCACCCTGACGATCTGAGTGAGGTCGTTGAACTTTTTCCTGCATTGCACAGGAGTCCTAGGCACCATGCTGCTTGAGGTCACTCTGTGAGCTACCTCCCTCCACGCTTTTCTGTATTCGCTTGGCAAAGGCCTCCTGCCACTCTCTGGGTACAGTAGAGATCTTCTGCACTCCACCGCGCCAACCAGAGCCTCCAAGGCACGCTCGCTGAAGCGCTGTGCTCGCTCCCTGGCCCCCTCTATATGGAAGATTTCGCCAAAGGTCTGTCCACGCCGAGATTCAAGGCTCCAGTGAGCAGGGTGTGGCTGCAGAGCAAGATCGACCCTCCCCTTTAAGAACTGACCGGCGCCAGTGTGTCTGTGTTCAATCGCTAACTGACAGCACCTGCGCTGCGCCCACCCTCTGAGGTAGCGCCTCGCTCCTCGGGCTTAGCGCCTTAAGAGAGTTGTGTAGCGCCTGATTTAGCGCTCCAATCACCTCCAGGGGCGATAGTCGAATTTTGCAGCCAGCGGCGATAATTTGCGCCGGACGCTAAACTTTGCACCCGGCCGATATTCGCGCCTCAAAATGGGCGATACCGAATTTCTCCCCCAAAGAGTCTGCAAAGGGATATAGATAGGTTAAGTGAGTGGGCAAAAAATTGGCAGATGGAGTATAATGGCCCAGAACTTGGTGTCGGGGGCTTGCCGCGCGTGCAAGCCCCCGATCTGCACTCACCCTGCGCGCTGACATCTGAAGCCCGGGCCTGCTTGCATTTCCTGTGACAGGCCCGGTTCAGATGTCAGCGCGCAGTGCTTACCTGATCCAGCGGCGTAGTTAGTGCGATGTGCCGGCTGGGATCAGGTGAGCACTGTACAACCAATCAGGGGAGGGGAAGGTTCATTCATGAGTTTGAGAGTAAGAACTGTCAAACTCATGAAAACTACGGGGGCCCAAAACACTATTTAAACTTTAAATAAAAATTTAAAAAACATCCCAATCATTAAATTAAGTATAAATAAGTTTAAAAAAATAATTTAAACAATTTTTTTTTTTTGAAAAAAATAAATTTTTAATAAAAAGGGTCTAAAACTAAACTTACCTTATTGTAGATTCTTTAAAATAATAAACCTGTGGGGGAAAAAAAATTCTAAATTACACTAAAACACCACTTACCTGTAAAAATAAATACTTACGTGTGCTTTTTACAAGCGTAAAGACCGGAGACCTTTACACATGCGCAAATCCCCCAAAACAGGAAATCCAAGACGCACGCGCTGCCCCCTACAGCGCACGCGCTAGCCTCTTCAACTCTTGGGTTAGAGGAGAGGAAATGCCGGTTTTCAGCGCATGCGCTGTGCATGCTGAAAACCGGCATTTCCTCCGGCCAGACGCGTGAGTACCCCTTCCGTACTCACGCGTTTGGGGAGGAATTTCTGCCCCATTGTGGGAAAATGTGAGGTTATCCACTTTGGAAGGAAGAATGAAAAAGCAAATTATTATTTAAATGGAGTGAGACTACAAAATGCTGCGGTACAAAGGGATCTGGGGGTCCTAGTACATGAAACATAAAAAGTTAGCATGCAGGCACAGCAAGTAATTAGGAAGGCTAATGGAATGTTGGCCTTTATTGCAAGGGGTATGGAGTATAAAAGTAGGGAAGTTTTGATGCAACTTTACAGGGCGCTAGTGAGACCGCACCTGGAGTACTGCGTACAGTTTTGGTCTCCATATTTAAGGAAGGATATACTTGCATTGGAGGCAGTGCAGAGAAGGTTCACTAGGTTGATTCCTGGGATGAAGGGGTTGACGTATGGCGAATAGTTGAGCAGGTTGGGCCTATACTCACTGAAGTTTAGAAGAATGAGAGCTGATCTTATTGAAACATATAAGAAACTGAGGGGGATTGACAGGGTGGATGCTGAGAGGATGTTTCCCCTAGTGGGGGTATCTAGAACTAGGCGGCATAGTTTCAGAATAAGGGATCGCCCATTTAAGATGGAGATGAGGAGGAATTTCTTCTCTGAGGGTTGTGAATCTTTGGAATTCTCTACCCCAGAGAGCTGTGGAGACGGAGTCAATGGCCCAGAAATTTGGGTCGGGGGCTTCCCGCGGGTGTAAGCCCCCGACCTGCACTTACCTTGCGCACCGGCAGTTGAGCTGTAGGGCCCCGTGGAATTCCACTCCGGGGCCTGGTCCAGCTGCTGGCGCGCTGTGCTTGCGTGTCCCAGGGGTGTAGTTAGTGCGATGCGTCCCCTGGGATCACATGGGCCATGGGCAGCCAATCGACGCAGGGAAAAGCCCATTCATAAGTAGTGACAGGAAGACTTGTCAAAACTTATAAATACTACGGCCCCAAAATAGTAGTAAACCTTCAAATAAATTTTTAAAAATCATCACAGTTTTTAAATAAACTATAAATTACATTAAATAGCTATTTTAAACAATAATTTAAATTTTTGAAAAAATAATTTTATATTCAAATGGGGCTAAAAATAAACTTACCTTGCTTTAAAGTATTTATAAAAATAATAAACCTGTGGGGAAAAAAGGTTTTAATTTTAATTAATTGACCACTTACCTTTTAAAATGCAGGCCTTACGCCTGGTTTTTACATTTCTAAAATCTAAAGACTTACCCTCACGGAAAAACCTGTTTTAAAAAAAAAAACTTAAGTTCAAAGTGCACGCGCAGACTCCCGCGCGCACGCGTTCGACCTCTGAACCCCTTCGTTCAGAGGAACGGAAGTGCCGGTTTCCCGTGCATGCGCAGTGCATGCAAGAAACCGGCACTTCCATCGGGCCCACGCGTGAGTACCCCGTGCGTACTCACCCGTGGAGACCCGAATTTCTGGGCCATTGAATATATTCAAGGCGGAGATTGACAGACATTTGAACTACAAGTGAGTGAAGGGGTATTGGGAGAGAGCGGGCAAGTGGTGTTGCGGCCAAGATTGGATCAGCCATGATCTTATTGAATAGCGGAGCTGGCTCGAGGGGCCGTTTGGCCTACTCCTGCTCTTGTTTCTTATGTTCTAAGCCCATCATGCACGTTACTCGGCCCAATCAGTGGGTTCAGGTCTGCTGCTCGCCTCTGCTGACATCTTTCAGCCAGCTGTATTTAAGGGCCCATGCAGCCTTGTTTTTGATCAATCCTATTCTGCTGCTTCTTGGTGTGGCACATCTCAAAGTGACTGCTTTAAGACCAAAGGCACCTCCAAGATTTGATGATGACTCCCTCCATGCTCTTGTGGAGGGAGTGAGAGGGTGCCAAGAGGTACTGTTCCCCTCAAATGGATGGAGGAAGCCTCTTCAGTGTACCAAAGCAGCCTGGCTGCAAATTGCTGAGGAGGTGAGCGCCAGGTCTTTGTGTGGTCAGTCCTGGATTCAGTGCAGGAAAAGGTTCAATGACCTGCTACGCACAGCAAAAATGAATATAACATCACACTTACCATCAATCTGCTCCCCATCTCCTCTCATCACCAGCACTCTGGATTGTCAACCTCCTGCACATCCCACTTTAACCATACATCCCTTGCACCCTTAACCATCCCTCTCTATGTACAGAATCACTTCACTATTCTACTATGCACCCCTCATACTCGCTATCACTGTTATGCATTGACAACAATTAACAACGCACAGGGAGGGCCCTTGTTATTGGTACCTCACTCCATCTTTGTCTCCCTCTAAGCATCTATACTATGGATTCTCTACACTCACTCCAACATTCTCACTCAAACTCCACTTGTGTCCCTCATTGCAGGAAAAGAGAGCCCACAATAAGAGGAAGAGGGGCAGGACAGGAGGAGGGCCACCTTCGATTGCCCACTTGGCCACCGCTGAGGAGGCTGCTCTTGACATCGTCGGAGGTGCTGAGGATCTGGAAGTGGGGGACGGTCAGATGGGCGCAGTAGAGCAAGCTGGTGACAGAATAGATTTCCAACCCTCTCATTTAGATTGCATGAGTGACTGATATGGCATCTGATGTTCATACAGATGGAGTTCTGATCATCTTCACAATTCAATGTGCCTGCTACGTTAATATCACATGTATAACTCATGCCTTTACTCCCCCACAGGACCGCCGAGAGCCCCCCTCCCCGCTGTCCAGGTGGAAGAGCCGGAAGACTCCTCCGAGGAAGCTGCAACCTCTGAGGGCACAGCATCAGCAGAATTGAGTGCACCCAGCACCAGTGCAGAGACGTACACCTCGGTGGGTCATTCACGAGATAGATTATCTGGTGTATCACAGCTCACAAGTGAGCATCAGCAGATGTTGGAGACAGGGACAGCAGTGGAGAGTCCTCGTCGCAGGGCGCTCCCAGCTCTGCTCGGCTGCATGTGGACACTGTGCCTCTGGGGACATCCAGAAAGGGAGTGGTGCTGGAACTTCAGTAACAAGTGCAGCAGTCTCTGACAGGTTTTGCATCCACGGTAACTGCGAGTGTGCAGAGAATGGAGAAGTCCATCTCAAACATAAGCAATGCCATGGTGGAGGTAATGGCGCATGAACGTGCCACCATGGAGAGGGTGACAACCTCCTTGGAGGATGTAAGTCGCCAGACTCAACAGAGCATGGTGACTCCTCTAAATAGATGGTCTGCTATGGAGGATAGATGGGCAGCTATTGAGAGACACCAGAGGTACATGAACGTCCCCGTTATGAGGACTGCCAGCACAGAGACGGGTCCTCATGGCCCCACTGATGTGCAGCAAGGTGCTGTCCAGCTACTTGCTAGCAGTGAAGTGCGGGCGACCCATGAGAGGGATGTTGGTGGCCAACAACAAGGAAGTGTGGGTTCCTCTCCAAGCGCTCACACGCCCATGCTACTGCGGAGCCCTCGGTCAGAGCCCCAGATTCTTCACCCAACTGAGATGGCCGTCTCGGCCCAGAGGATGCTCGCCAAAGGTGTCGAAGCAGGAGCAGCATGAAAGTGAGCAAGGTGCCTCAACATCTGCTGAAGCCACAGGGGAAGCACCACGTAGAAGCACGCGTAAGAGAAAGTTAACACACAAATAGTCACAAGGGTAGTCACTTGGGTGTTTTGATATAATGCAATTTGAAGATTATCATTGTCATTTCAATTGTAATAAAGTTGGCCTTTGTGTGCCCAGAAATGGAAGTGTCACAGTGAGGTGTCAGGGTGCCCTTCATCTGTAATGATGGTGGTGAGAGTGATAGGAACCCACAGATTATTGTACAGATGGTGTATGGTGTGTTAAGAAGGTGGCAGCCACATGTGTTTGCATCGTAAACTTAAGCGAATCTGGCATGGATTAGTGCATCCCCTGCCTCACGGCCAGCAATGTGCTTGCGTGCTGGTGGAACTGGCACATCCGTCTCCGCAAGGTCTTCCTCATCTGTCTCCTCCTCCTCTGAGGAGGAGGCTGTGCACTGAGCCACTTGTTCCTCAGGCAGTGGTAAGCCACACTGCTGTGCGCTGTTGTGCAGTGCACAGCAGACCACGATGATTCTGGAGACCCTGGCTGCTGAGTACTGTAGGGCTCCACGTGATCTGTCGAGGCATCTGAATTGCATTTTGAGCAAGCCGATGGTTTGCTCGATGATGCCTCTGGTGGAAATGTGGCTGGCATTGTAGCGCTCCTCAGCTTCGTTTGATGGCCTCCTCAATGACTTCATTAGCCACGTCTTCAGGGGATTTCCCTTGTCGCCAAGTAGCCACCCAGAAAGTTGGGTTAGCGGATTAAAGAGCTGAGACACAGTAGACTGCCGCAGAATGAATGAGCCATGGCAACTGCCAGGGAACTTGGCACAAACATGCAAAATGTCCTTCCTGTGGTTACACACCAGCTGGACGTTAAGGGAGTGGAAGCCCTTGCGGTTGACAAATACAGCTGGGTTGTGATGGGCTACCCTAACGGCCACATGTGTGCAGTCTATGATGCCCTGTATCCTTGGCAAGCCTGCCATATTTGCAAAGCCAACTGCACGCGCGGTTACACTTGTTTAATCCGTGGAGAAGTGGATTTAATTGTGCGCCTTTACAAAGAGGGCATCAGTAACCTGCGTGATGCAAGTGTGTGCGGCCGACTGGGAGATGCCTCTGATGATCCCTGGAAGGACCCTGAAGCAAAAAAATTGAGGGTGGTGGTGACTTTGACAGCCACTGGTAAGGAGTGTGGACCTGCTCCTCTGGGCTCCAGGTGTTGGTGCAGCATTGCGCAGATGTCAGTGACTACCTCTCGTGAAAGTCTCAGCCTCCTTTGGCACTGCTGCTCAGCCATGTTGAGGAAGCTCATCCTCTGCCTGTAAACCCTGTGTTGGGGGTATCTCCTGCGGCGTGGTGCAGCCATGCGCTGATGTCCTCTGCCCTGTGCAGCATCAGGTGGCTGAGCAGGAGGTTGGCGCTTCTGTTGTTGCTGCAGCTGTTGTGCCAGGTTCTACTGCTGCCGCGGCTGCTCCTCCTCCGATTCTGAGGACCAGGATGACGGTAAAAATGGTTCCCATTCTGCTGGTATATATGTCAGTTGAGGAATAGATGTTATAAGCGCTCAGGCAATGTGGGGAGAGGATTTTCCAAGGAGGTCACAGTGCATATGGCATAACCACTTGCAAGCTCAATAGACCTGCAAAAAGTGTTCCAACACCTCAAAAAAAACAAAGTTCCACCATCTTAAAGTCAGCCATGTTACAGGTCCGCTTTTATGCTGCAGGTACAGCTGTCAAGAATTCGCGTAGTTGCTGAACCCGGCACAATCAGCTGGCATGTTTATATGCTGAAAATTTTGTAAAATGGGAAGAGCTTGCTAAAATGGGATTATGTAGGCAGTTAACAAGCTGTTAACTGCCTTAAGTACTTCTCCCGCCGTTTGGTGGCGGGTCCGATCAGGATTCTCAGACCCGACACTTTGTAAAGTTGCGTGGAGGCGGGTTGATGGCGGGTTCGGAACCCGCCATCAATCAAAACTAATTTAACCTCTGATCCGCCTCCAAACCTGCCCTCTGAGCACCGGCAAAATCGCGGCCAAAGTATTTGTTTAATTTATCTACCATTTCCTTATTCCCCATTATAATTTCTCCTGTCTCAGCCTGTAAGGGACTCACATTTACTTTTGCTAATCTTTTCCTTTTTACATACCTGTAGAAGCATTTACAGTCTGTTTTTATGTCTCTCGCTAGTTTACTCTCATTCTGTTTTCCCTTTCTTTATCAATTTCTTGGTCCTCCTTTGCTGAATTCTAGAATCCTCCCAATCCTCAGGCTTACTGCTCTTTGGCAACATTATAAGCCTCTTCCTTTGATCTAATACTATCTTTAACTTCTCTTGTTAACCATGGTTGGACCACTTTTCCTGTGGGGTTTTTGTGTCTTAAAGGATTGTATACTTGTTGTAAATTATGTATTAATTCTTTAAATGCTAGCCATTGCTCGTCTACTGTCATACCTTTTTAATGTACTTTCCCAATCTACCTTAGCCAACTCACCCCTCATACCTACGTAGTTTGCTTTGTTTAGATTTAAGGCCCTAGTTTCGGATTTAAATCACTTTCACACTTAATATACAATTCTATCATATTATGGTCACTCTTCCATAAGGGCCGCTTTACTACAAGGTTATTAATTAACCTTTTCTCATTGCACAAAAGCAAATCTAAATTAGCCTGTTCCCTAGTTGGTAACTCAACATACTGATCTGTATCTTAACTCCATTGTCCCACCTTGGGTACTTAATACCCTTGCCTAACAAAATCCTATCAATCTAAGTTTTAAACTTTTCAGTTGACCTAGCCTCAACAGTTTTTTGGGGGAGAGAGTTCTAGATTTCCATTGCCCTTCGTGTGAAGAAGTACTTCCTGACATCACCCCTGAATGGTCTAGCTCTAACTTTAAGGTTATGCACCCTTGTTCTGGACTCCCCCATCAGAAGTAGTTTCTCGCTCTCTATCGTATCAAACCTTTAAATTATTTTAAACACCTCAATTAGATCTTCTATACTCAAGGGAATACAACATGTCTTCATAAAATAACCCCTTTAGTCCCAGTATCATTCTGGTGAATCTTTTTTTGTACATGTCCACTAGTTTTTTGTGATTTCTGTACATGGTCCCCTAATCTCTGTTCTTCCAAAGTTTCTCACCATTTAGAAAATGCTCTGTTCTATCTTAGTTCCAAAGTGGATAACCTCACACTTCCCCACACTGAACTCCATCTGCCAGTTGTGCCCGTTCACTTAATCTATCAAAGCACTGGAGAGGTACCACCAACGCTGCCTCCGCAAGATCCTGCAAATCCATTGGCAGGATAGGTGCACCAACGTCCGTGTTCTCGCTCAGGCCAACATCCCCAGCATCGAAGCTTTGACCACGCTCGATCAGCTCCGATGGACGGGTCACATTGTCCGCATGCCCGATACGAGACTCCCAAAACAAGCGCTCTACTCGGAGCTCCGACACGGCAAGAGAGCCCCAGGTGGGCAGAGGAAACACTTCAAGGACACCCTCAAAGCCTCCTTGAAAAAGTGCAACAGCCCCACCGACACCTGGGAATCCCTGGCCCAAGACCGTACAAAGTGTAGGAGAAGCATCCGGGAGGGCGCCGAATCCCTCGAGTCTCTTCGCCGGGAGCAAGCGGAATCCAAGCGCAAACAGCGGAAGGAGCGCACGTCAACCCAAGCACCCCACCCACCCGCCCCTTCAACCACCGTCTGCCCCACCTGTGACAGAGACTGTAGGTCCCGCATTGGTCTCATCAGACACCTGAGAACTTTTTAATGTGGAAGCAAGTCATCTTCGGTTCCGAGGGACTGCCTAAGAGAAGAATCTATCAATGTCCCTTTGTAACTTTCTGCTGTCAGCTACACAACTTACTGTGCCACCTAACTTAGTGTCGTCAGCAAACTTGGATTATACGGCTGTCTATTCCTTCATCTTAAGTAATTGAGCAATTGGAATTTTTTGAGGATGTAACTGGTAAAATAGATAAGGGAGTGTAATGTATATACCTTTTAAGGGGGGGAACTACTTTTTACAGCTCATGTATACTGTAGTACCGGCAGTGACCACACCTGTATATAGCACTGAGTAGTAATCTGTACAGTTCAGTTCCAGAGTGAGCCACGTTGAGTAAACACCTGTTGTACCGTTCTCCTGCAGTCTGTGTCTTACTACTGACGGACACAACAGGGAGAACCAGTGGATGTGGTGTATTTGGACTTTCAAAATGCTTTCGATAAGGTCCCGCATAAGAGATTAGCGTGTAAAGTTAAGGCACATGGAATTGGGGGCAAGGTATTGACTTGGGTGGAGAACTGGTCGGCAGACAGAAAGCAATGAGTTGGAATAAACGGGTCTTTTTCCGAGTGGGGTACCGCAGGGATCGGTCGTTGGACCCCAGCTATTCACAATATATATTAATGATCTAAACAAGGGAACTAGATGTAATATCTCCAAGTTTGCAGACGACACAAAGCTGGGTGGGCGTGTGTGCTGTGAGGCGGATGCCGAGAAACTCCAGGATGATTTGGACAGGTTGGGTGATTGGGCAGAAGCATGGCAGATGCAATATAATGTGGATAAATGCGAGGTTATCCACTTTGGTGTAAAAAACAGGAAGGCAGATTATTATCTGAATGGCAATAGATTGGGAGAAGGGGAAGTGCAACGAGACCTGGGTGCCCTTGTGCACCAATCGCTGAAGGTAAGCATGCAGGTGCAGCAGGCGGTTAAGAAGGCAAATGGTATGTTGGCCTTCGTAGCGAGAGGGTTTGAGTACAGGAACAAGGATGTCTTGCTGCAGTTGTACAGGGCCTTGGTGAGACCACATCTTGAATATTGTGTGCAGTTTTGGTCGCCTTATCTGAGGAAGGATGTTCTTGCCATGGAAGGAGTTCAGCGAAGATTCACCAGGCTGATACTTGGGATGGCAGGAATGACGTATGAGGAGAGATTGGGTCGATTGGGCTTATACTCGCTGGAGTTTA
The DNA here is from genome assembly GCF_052327205.1 of Somniosus microcephalus. NCBI lineage: Eukaryota > Metazoa > Chordata > Chondrichthyes > Squaliformes > Somniosidae > Somniosus > Somniosus microcephalus. The sequence goes on along the minus strand of NC_140991.1, from coordinate 244,286,468 downwards.
GAAGAATGAGAGGGGATCTCATTGAAAATTCTGACAGGACTGGACAGACTAGATGCAGGAAGGATGTTCCTGATGGTCGGGAGTCCAGAACCAGGGGTCACAGTCTAAGGATAAGGGGATGCCATTTAGGACAGAGATGAGGAGGAATTTCTTCACCCAGAGAGTGGTGAACCTGTGGAATTCTCTACCACAGAAGGCAGTAGAGGCCAATTCATTAAATATATTCAAGAAGGAGTTAGATATATTTCTTAAGGCTAAAGGGATCAAGGGATATGGGGAGAAGGCAGGGACAGGGTACTGAATTTGGATGATCAGCCATGATCGCATTGAATGGCGGAGCAGGCTCGAGGGACCGAATGGCCTACTCCTGCTCCTATCTTCTGTGTTTCATATGTATGAAAAGCTGAGGCTGCGGTATAGATCCCTGGGGACAACACTGTTCAGATACTGCTAATTGGAGTACATAGTCTCCTACTGCCTAACCATTTCCCTATCCATGTCAATAGGTTCCCTTCAATTTCATGCCCATTTTCTAAGCATCCTATATCATTTAACAAAGTTGATCATTTGGCCCTGAAATTGCCTATCTGTTCAGTGGGCTCCTACCGTAACTCTGCTGACAGTCCGGTGGAGTAGCCGGAAGAAAAGCAAGGGCCTGAAAACACCATGTCCTATCCTTACCCTGGAGTTTCCAATGGCCTGTTTGGAGCTGGAGACTAAACAAGGATGCTGATGCAGAGGGGATGGGGACTCTTTAAACTGGTAGTTCTTACTTCTTCCGTCTCAAAGGGAACAGCATTCGTTTGGAGGTCGATATATCCAAGTGAGATGAGACATACCGAAGCGTGGATTTGAGCCCACTGAGTAGGCCCATGCTGCCATGGAACCCTGAGGAGCAGTGTGAGTGGATTGTGCCCCTGTGGATATTCCGGACCAATCAAATGGTGAATAATGTGAGGTGACATAGTTTCATTACACCACCTTTGAGTTATGTTTGAGCTGAGCCTCTAACAGAACACTGAATTTAAATCATAGAATAATGGTATCTTACAACAAAGAGAAGGTCATTCTCCCCATCATGCCTTTGCTGGCTCTTTGAAAGTGCTATCCAATTAGTCCCTCCTGCTCTTTCCCCATAGCTCTGCGAAATTTTCCTTTTCAAGTGTGTATCTAATTCCCCTTTGAAAGTTGATTGATTCTGCTTCCACCACCCTTTCAGGCAATGCATTCCAGATCATGTTCCCTCAAGTGTCTTTAACTAGATTATTCTAAATATTTGTCACCCATTGAGTAAAGATCTAGTATGAAGTTACATTGCACTCATTTAATTTTGTGTCCAAAAGCCCTAACTTATCTTGAATTAATAATTACTTTATTTATGACAATCAATATTTTATATTAATTGTTGGGTGTAAAACATCAGATGCATAAGAGAAAATCAGGCAGGGAACATTACATATTTACAACAGAGCTTGCCCAATTTTCCACCCAAATTAAATGGGTAAAAAAATCATTATGGATATGCAATCCTCCCTGCCTGATTTTTCTCTAAACATTCTCCAATCTTTAATCGTTTTTTCCCAAGTACTATAAAAGGAAAATCTGCTCTGTGTACCTTGATTAGATCTCCCTTAACCTCCTTCTGTCCAGACTGTAGAGCTTAACTTCTCTAATCTTTCCTCATTGCTTATGACTTCTAAAGCTGAAAGGAAAAGTGACTAAGAGTGCAATGCAAACCCAGTTATACACTTTTCTGGCTTTTCTTCCAGAAGTCTGTGTCTGAAGACAGAAGGCACCATGCAGTGTTTATAGCCAACTCATCATTATTCTTTAGGAAGGCTATTCCAAAGTTTTAGATTTCCCCACTTTAGCTTTTCCAAGAAGAATCACTAGATAATTGATGCGAATTGTTGTTTCCAGGAAATTTCAAGAGAAGTTTGTGGCAAGATAATTAGAAGGCAGTTAAATCTCCCTCAAGACCATACCTCTTTTTATCCTTAACATATCAATTGGGATAATGCTAGGGTAAAGGGGAAGGAGGGGGAAGAATTTCTGAAATGTGTTCAGGAGAATTTCCTTGACCAATATGTTCTTGGCCCAACTAGGAAGGAAGCATTGCTGGATTTGGTGCTGCGGAATGAGGTGGGCCAGGTCGACCAAGTGTCTGTGCGAGAACACTTGGGTACGAGTGATCATCGTATCATAAGATTTAGATTAGCAATGGAGAGGAGCAAGGAACAATGTAGAGTGGAACTTCTAAACTGGAATAGGGCTAACTTCAATGGGATGCGAAGGGATCTAGCCAGGGTAAAATGGAACCAAAGACTGACAGGAAAAACTGTAATCGAACAATCTTTGAGGAGGAGATGTTCCAAATACTAATCAAGAAATAGTAGGAGCTTGCAACAAAGGTAATCTTGGGGGACGTTAATCTTCATATAGACTGGACAAATCAAATTGGCAAAGGTAGTCTGGAGGACGAGTAGTTCATGGAATGCATTCGGGACAGTTTCCTACAACAATATTCCATGGAATCAACCAGGGAACAGGCTATTTTAGATCTTGTATTGTGTAATGAGACAGGGTTAATTAGCAATCTCATAGTAAAGGATCCTCTGGGGCAGAGTGATCATAATATGATAGAATTTCACTTTAATTTTGAGAGTGACTTGCCTAAGTCCTTGGGGGAGAAATTGGGTATAGCCCCGTTTGGGACTTTAGAATTGGCGCTGCGCAAATTTTTTCGCCAGGCGCAACTTATCGCCACCTCGAGCGATATTGGGTTGCTGCGCCCCTAAAGGTGATTGCGGCGTTGATTCAGGCGCTGCACGGGAGTCTTAACGCGCTAACCCGGCGGCGCTACTCAATATGTCGGCGGCAGGGCGCAGCGCAGGTGCTGTCAATAATCGATTACCCGAGACATGCTGGCGCCGGCCAGCTCTTAAAGGGGCGGGTCAATTAGGAGCAGCAGCCACACTCTGTGCCTTGTAGGCCTCAAAATCGGCGCTGTGCTTTCTGTGGCGTTCCAACCTTTGAACATATGGAGAGGGTGGGGCAGAGAGCGGAGCGCTTTACCGATGGGGCATTGGATGCTTTGGTTGGCGAAGTGGAGCGCCGGCGAGCTGTGCTGTACCCCGACAATGGCAGGAAGCCTCATCAGAGCGAGTACCGCAGGGCTTGGAGGAAAGTTTGTCAAAGAGTTACCTCAACCAGCGTGGTGGCTAGGACTCCTGTGCCATGCAGGAAGAAGTTCAATGACCTCACTCGGGTTGTTTGGGTGAGTGCCTTTTTCACCATCTTCTTCATCCCTCCATCTGCACCTGACATTATGGCCAGAGGGTGCGCGAAGCCCCAATGGCCATCTGTCAGCCAGCACCCATGGCCCTTTTTGGAAACACACACGCACATTCAGCTCAATGCATAATGGAAGGGCTATTCTACCATGGGGGGCATGTGATGTCAGCTCAATGCATAATGGAAGGGCTAATCTACCATGGGGGGCATGTGATGTCAGCTCAGGCCAGCATGTTTCATCACTTCCCGTCCTTTCTCCTGCAGGCCAAGTTGGCCAGGAACCGGAGGGAGCAGCTTCGCACCGGAGGAGGCCCTCCTCCGCTGCAGACACTGACAGACCTGGAGGAACGAGTCCACCAGATTGTTGGAGGCCGGATGACTGGTACTGTCACCACTGGAGCTGCCGACCCCATTGTGCACAGCGATGGTAAGGTCATCACCTTTTTGAACTCTCTCCTTCCACTTCTTCCCCCCACCAGCATGCTTTTTCACTCTGGACCCATGTCAGAGCATTGCAGCACTCATGCATCCCTTGCTGCCACCCTGTCCTTTCGCTAAAGCTACTCTTCAACCTCCCTGCTTTCAGATGCTGCATCACCAGCTCGGGAGCCGGGCCCTCAAGCTGCCACTGCCACTGACTCCGGAGGCGACGAGCAGGAGGAAGCTGGACCATCCCTGCCACCCTCAGGCGAGCCAGCCCCTCTGCAGACTGGGGAGACTACTTGCCTGGAGGGGAGCGGGTGGGAATGCTCTGAGGAGGAAGCAGTTCCAGGAACCAGCGAGCTGCAGCAACGCAAGGGGGGTAGGGAAGCTCGGCCGTCTCCCCGGAGGGTTAGTCAGACCGCGAGTACTGCTGCACAGAGCGCAGAAGAGGTGCATTCCCTCGCAGAAATGAGCGCCCAGGCTCGGCTCAGGCACACTGAGCTCATGGCTGCAGTGGCAATGATGCCTGAATCCATCGAGACATTGGCAAGGAGTGTCCAAGGCTTCGGGGCAGCATAGGCTAGGAGTGCGCAGGACCTCGGGGCAGCACAGGCTAGGAGTGCGCAGGACCTCAGGGCAGCACAGGCAAAGAGTGTGCAGGACTTCGGGGCAGCACAGGCAAAGAGTGCGCAGGACTTCGGGGCAGCACAGGCAAAGAGTGCGCAGGACTTCGGGGCAGCACAGGCAAGGAGTGCGCAGGACCTCGGGGCAGCACAGGCTAGGAGTGCGCAGGACCTCCGGGCAGCACAGGCAAAGAGTGCGCAGGACTTCGGGGCAGCACAGGCAAGGAGTGCGCAGGACTTTGGGGCAGCACTGGAAAGGACTGTCCAGGGCTTCACCGAAGCACTGGCACCTGCCACGCCAGTGCTGAGTGCTGCCACGCAGTCACTCGCTGGTCTCATGCAGACACATATTGAGGCCACGCGACCAATGACTGGTGCCACCCTCGCTGGATCAGGCGGGATTACCCGGGGCCCTTGCAGCACCACAGCAGGGCCTCAATCTGTGGACCAGCCGATTGGTGTGCATGCTGCGGTGCTGCCTCGTCAGAGTGCCAGTGTGTCGTTGGACCAGGGAGCTGCTGTCCGCTCTCAGGATGTCAGCATTCCTGATGCCACCGCTGGCACGTCTCCACTGCAGCTGCCACCACCTGCAGGACAGACTGCTTCCACCCATTCACAGTTGGAGCAGTCAGCATCCGGGCCCTCCAAGGCCAGAGGTCATCCAGGACGTCCCTCAGGGGCATCTGCGCTTTCCGACAGCCAGCAGGCCTCCCCCAGCCTTGATGCAGCCACTGGGGTCCCATTACGGAGGAGCTGCAGGGAGGGAAGGGGCCGATCTCGCAAGAGAAGTAGATCACCATCAAGGGGGAAAGAGTAGAAGGTGCAGCTGAGACGTCTTTTTTGTAGAAATCGAGGCCGTGGATGCTGGTCTGAATGTTAGTAATGTTTTGGATAGTCTCCCGGGTGTGCGAGCCACTTAAGTGTTAGTGTGTTAGTTTTGCTTTCTGTAGCCATTGCTTTGTCATGTTGGAAGGAAGCACATTTCGCAAAATAAACAACTTTTTTTATTTACATTGGCCATGTCTGATATTTACATTCACTGCCCTTCATAGGCTTTGGGTTATCCGGACGGTTCCCTTCTTCCTCATCGAATGGCACCAAGCATTCCGTCAGAGGGGCCTAGAAGTGGCTTGTTATCAGCCTCTGACGGACGGCCCTTCCCGTTTGTACCTCCCTCCCGTCTTGGTCCTCCTCCTCCTCCTCCGCCGCTGGTGCTTCAATGGCTGGTGGCATTGGCTGGGTGCGTAGGATGGCGAGGTTATGCAGCATGCAACAGACTATGACTAAGTGGGAGACTCGCTCTGGTGAGTACTGCAAGGCGCCTCTGGAATGGTCAAGGTAGCGGATCCGCTGCTTCAGCACACTGATTGTGTGCTCCACAATGTTCCTCGTCGCCTGATGGCTCTCATTGAAGCGCTCTTCAGCAGGAGTGCTGGGCGAACGGAGCGGCGTCATCAGCCATGGGCACAGAGGATAGCCCTTGTCACCGAGAAGCCAGCCTCCTGGGTGAGCCGGGGCCTCGAATAGGTCTGCAACTGAAGTCTGGCGCAGGATGAAGGCGTCGTGGCTGCTGCCAGGGAACTGCGCATTGACTGCGAGGATCAGCTGTCGGTGGTCACAGACCAGCTGAACATTCAAGGAATGGAACCCCTTGCGGTTGCGGAACTCCTCCGGATTCAAAACAGGTGCCCGCAAAGCCACGTGCGTGCAGTCAATGGCGCCCTGCACCATGGGGAAGTCCGCTATTGCTGCAAAGCCCTCTGCGCGCTCCCGCTGCTTCTTCAGTGTCACAGGGAAGGAGATGTACTGCCGCCTCCTTTTTAAATAGGGCACCTGTTACTTGACGGATGCAGCAATGCACCGCAAACTGCGATATGTTAGCGATGTCCCCAGTTGCGGCCTGGAAGGAGCCGCTCGTATAGAAATTCAGGGCAACAGTCATCTTGACAGCCACCGACAGAGAGGTCCTGCACCTTTATCTGAGGCTGCAGATCTGGCTGAAGCAGGTGGCACAGCTCAGTCACCACCTCCTTTCTGAAGCGCAGCCTTCTAAGACACTGCTCCTCTGACATGTTCAAGTAACAGAACTGCTGTCGGAAAGCCCTGGCAGCGTAAGGTCTGGTGTGGCGACATCTGTTGGCCCTCCTCCGTCTGGCCATTCCTGGCCCCCTCTCCCTGCGTCTCTGTGCCCTTTCCAGATGGTTCAGCAGCAGGACGTTCCCCTCCAATGCAGCCCCCATAGTAATAGCACACAAGAAATTGTAAACGTTGTAAATGCTCACCAGCTGCAAGGTGATGGTCAGTAGGCTGAAACATAGAAACATAGAAGATAGGAGCAGGAGTAGGCCATTCGGCCCTTCGAGCCTGCTCCGCCATTCAATGAGATCATGGCTGATCATTGAAATTCAGTACCCTGTCCCTGCCTTCTCCCCATATCCCTTTAGCCTTAAGAAATATATCCAACTCTTTCTTGAATATATTTAATGAACTGGCCTCCACCGCCCTCTGTGGCAGAGAATTCCACAGGTTCACCACTCTCTGGGTGAAGAAATTCCTCCTCATTTCAGTCCTAAATGTCCTACCCCTTATCCTTAGACTATGACCCCTGGTTCTGGACTCCCCGACCATCGGGAACATCCTTCCAGCATCTAGTCTGTCCAGGCCTGACAGAATTTTATAGGTTTCGATGAGATCCCCTCTCAATCTTCTAAACTCCAGTGAGTATAAGCCCAATCGACACAATCTCTCCTCATACGTCATTCCTGCCATCCCAGGTATCAGCCTGGTGAATCTTCGCTGCACTCCTTCCATGGCAAGAACGTCCTTCCTCCGATAAGGCGACCAAAACTGCACACAATACTCAAGGTGCGGTCTCACCAAGGCCCTGTACAACGTAGCAAGACATCCTTGTTCCTGTACTCGAACCCTCTTGCTACGAAGGCCAACATACCATTTGCCTTCTTAACCGCCTGCTGCACCTGCATGCTTACCTTCAGCGACTGGTGCACAAGAACACCCAGGTCTCTTTGCACTTCCCCTTCTCCCAATCTATTGCCATTCAAATAATAATCTGCCTTCCTGTTTTTGCCACCAAAGTGGATAACCTCACATTTATCCACATTATAGTGCATTTGCCATGTTTCTGCCCAATCACCTAACCTGTCCAAATCGTACTGGAGTTTCATGACATCCTCCTCGCAGCATACCCTCCCACCCAGCTTTGTGTCGTCTGCAAATTTGGAGATATTACATCCAATTCCCTCGTCCAGATCATTAATATATATTGTGAACAGCTGGGGTCCTAGGACCGATCCTTGCGGTACCCCACTAGTCACTGCCTGCCACTCAGAAAACGACCCGTTTATTCTAACTCTTTGCTTTCTGTCCGCCAACTAGTTCTCTATCCAAGTCAATACCTTGCCCCCAATCCCATGTGCCTTAATTTTGCACGCTAATTTCTTATGTGGGACCTTATCGAAAGCCTTCTGAAAGTCCAAATACACCACATCCACTGGTTCTCCCTTATCTATTTTACCAGTTACATCCTCAAAAAATTCCAGTAGATTAGTCAAGCATGATTTACCTTTTGTAAATCCATGTTGACTTTGTTCGATCCTGTCACTGCTTTCCAAGTGCTCTGCTATTACATCTTTAATAATGGACTCTAGCATTTTCCCCACTACCGATGTCAGGCTTACCGGTCTATAATTCCCTTCTTTTTCTCTGCCACCTTTTTTGAATAGTGGGGTAACATTAGCTACCCTCAAATCCATGGGTACTGTTCCAGAGTCTATCGAGTTCTGGAAGATGACCAGCAATGCATCTACTATTTCTAGGGCCACTTCCTTAAGTACCCTGGGATGTAGATTATCAGGCCCTGGGGATTTATCGGCCTTCAGTCCCATCAATTTTCCTAACACCATTTCCCTACAAATACTGATTTCTTTCAGTTCCACCCTTTTATCAGACCCTATGTTCCCCGGTATTTCTGGGAGGTTATTTGTGTCCTAATTTGTGAAGACCGAACCAAAATATGTATTTAGTTGGTCTGCCATTTCTTTGCTCCCCATTATAAATTCCCCCGATTCTGACTGCAAGGGACCTACGCTTGACTTCACCAATCTTTTTCTCTTCATATATCTATAAAAGCTTTTACAGTCAGTTTTTACGTTCCCTGAAAGCTTACTCTCATTCTATTTTCCCTTTCTTAATTAATCCCTTTTTCCTCCTTTGTTGAATCCTGAACTGCTCCCAATCCTCGGGATTATTGCTTTTTCTGGCCAATTTGTATGTCCTCTCCTTGGATCTTATGCTATCCCTAATTTCCCTTGTTACCCACGGTTGAGTCACCTTTTTTTAATTTTTGTGCCAGACTGGGACGAACAACTTCTGTAGTTCATTCATTCGGTCTTTGAATGTTTGCCATTGCCTATCCACCGTCAAGTCTTTGAGTGCCATTCCCCAATCAATCCTACCCAACTCGCTCCTCAGACCATCGTAGTTTCCTTTATTTAAATTGAGGACCCTTGTTTCTGAGTCAACTACTTCATTCTCCATCTTAATGAAGAATTCGATCATATTATGATCGCTCTGACCCAAGGGGCCTCGTACAACAAGATTGCTAATTAATCCTTTCTCGTTACATAATACCCAGTCTAAGATGGCCTGGTCTCTGGTTGGTTCCTCGACATATTGGTCCAGGAAACCATCCTGTAAACACTCCAGGAATTCCTCCTCCACAGTATTGTTACAAATTTGGTTAGCCCAATCTATATGTAGATTAAAGTCACCCATGATGACTGCTGTGCCCTTATTGCACGCTTCTTTAATTTCCCTTTTAATGCCATCCCCAACCTCCGCCTTACTGTTTGGAGGTCTATATACCACTCCCACTAATGTTTTTTTCCCCTTAGTATTTCTCAATTCTACCCATACAGATTCCACATCATCAGAGCCAATATCCTTCATTTCAATTGTATTAATCCCTTCTTTAACCAGTAATGCTACCCCACCTCCCTTTCCTTTTTGCCTATCCTTCCTGAATATCGAATACCCCTGGATGTTGAGTTCCCAGTCTTGGCCATCCTTGAGCCACGTTTCCGTAATCCCAACCAAATCATATTCGTTTACCTCTATTTGCGCAGCCAATTCATCCACCTTATTACAAATGCTCCTCGCATTAAGACACAAAGCCTTCAGGCTTGTTTTTTTAACGCTCTTAGACCTATTAGAATTATTCTTTACTGTGGCCATGTTTGATTTAAACCGTTGATTTCTCCGACTGCCACTTTTGTTTTTCTCCTTCCTATCTTTTGCTTTTATCCTTGTTTCCCTTTCCTCTGTCTCCCTGCTCAGGTTCCCAACCCCCTTCCATTTTAGTTTAAACCCTCCCCCACAGCACTAGCAAACAAACCCCCTAGGACATCGGTTCCAGCCCTGCCCAGGTGCAGACCCTCCGGTTTGAACTGGTCCCACCTCCCCCAGAACCGATTCCAATGTCCCAGGAACTTGAATCCCTCCTCCTGGCACCATTCCTCTAGCCACGTATTCATCTGAAGTATCCTTCTATTTCTACTCTGACTAGCACGTGGCACTGGTAGCAATCCTGAGATTACTATCTTTGAGGTTCTGTTTTTTAATTTACCTCCTAACTCCCTATATTCCACTTTTAGGACCTCATCCCGCTTTTTACCTACATCGTTGGTGCCTATATGCACCACGACAACTGGCTGTTCACCCTCCCCTTCCAAGATGTTCTGCAGCCGCTCGGTCACATCCTTGACCCTTGCACCAGGGAGGCAACACACCATCCTGGAGTCTCGTTTGCAGCCGCAGAAATGCCTATCTATTCCCCTTACAATTGAATCCCCTATTACTATAGCTCTACCTCTCTTTTTCCTCCCATTCTGTGCAGCAGAGCCACCCCTGGTGCCAGGAAGTTGGCTGCTGCCTTCCTCTGATAAGCCATCCCCCCCAACAGCACTCAAAGTGGTGTATCTGTTGGAGAGGGGGATGGCCACAGGGGACCCCTGCACTACCTGCCTGCGCCTAGTACTCTGCCTGTTGGTCACCCGTTCCCTTTCTTCCTGTCCAACCTCTACCTGTGGTGTGTCCAACTCCCTAAACGTGCTATTCACGATGTCCTGAGCATCGTGAATGCTCCAGTATGCATCCAATCGCAGCTCCAGCGCCGCAATGCGGTCTGTCAGTAGCTGCAGCTGGGTGCACTTCCTGCACACATAGTTGTCAGGGACACAGGAAGTGTCCCTGAGTTCCCACATATCGCAGGAGGAGCAGATCATGGGGCCGGGCTGTCCTGCCATGGTTTACCCTTTAATTAATTGAGTTTAAATTAAATCAATCAATCCCACTAATTACACTACAGTTAAATAGTTTTACCAACAGTCCCCGCTACACCAGAGAGACCTTAGAAACTATAAACCAGAGTTAAAGTTTAAAAAAGAGAGAAATACTCACCAACCAATCACTTACCTGCTTCCTGCTGACGTCACACTTTGATTACTTTTTACCTCTCTCCCCTGCTGCTGAATTGGTCGGGCCTTTTTCACTGCCGCCGCTTTTAAGCTCTGCCGCTGATGCTGCTCTCTCCCAGGTCCAGGCTCTGTGGTCGGGCCTTGTTCACTGCCGCCGCTTTTAAGCTCTGCCGCCGATGCTGCTCTCTCCCAGGTCCAGGTCAGTAGGCTGAAGTTCCTCTGGCCAGCGCTGGCTCACTGGTGCAATGGCTCTCAGAGTGCAGCTCAGCAACTCTGTGAAAGTCTCGAGGAAGTTGTGCTCCCAACATGGCTGCCGCTGTTATACAAGTGCAGTCCCCTTTAAAGAGCGCCCCCCCTAGCCCGAGAGCGACTGGGGAACGTTCCAGGTAAGCGGTCCTTATTAGTGCCAGGCGGAACGGAGGGGCGCAACACTGAATTTCCGGTCTGAGGCGCCCAAAAGGCGTTGCACACTGAAATGACGTCATGATCTGCCTGCGCCCGCGAGCGGGCGCTAAAGTTTAGCGCCGGTGCAAAATGCCCACTCAATATGGGAAGAGGCGCTGGGTTAACTGCGCCCAGCCGAAAATTGGCTCCCGCCCCACTTCTCGGCCTCTTTAGGCGCTAATTGGAGGCGCTGCCAACCGAATTTCTCCCCCCTTGACTCTTAAACTTAAATAAAGCCAATTACATAGGTATGATAGATTAAAAGGTATGGTGGTAGATAAGCAGTGGCTAGCATTTAAAGAACTATTTCATAATTCTCAACAAAAATAAATTCCATTGAGAAACAAAAACATCACGGGAAAAGTGATCCAGCCGTGGCTAACTAAAGCAGTTAAGAATAGCATTAGATTGAAAGAAGAAGCTTATAATGTTGCAAAGAATAATAGTAAGCCTGAGGATTGGGAGAGTTTCAGAAACCAGCAAAGGTTGACCAACAAATTGATAATAAGGGAAAAAATTGAATGAGAGAAAACTAGCAAGAAATATAAAAACAGATTGTAAGAGTTTCTACAAATATGTAAAAAGGAAGAGAGTAGCATAGAAAAATAGGAGCAGGAGTAGGCCATTCGGCCCTTCGAGCCTGCTCCGCCATTCAATATGATCATGGCTAATCCTCTATCTCAATACCATATTCCCGCTCTCTCCCCATTCCCCTTGATGCCTTTTGTATCTAGAAATCTATCTATCTCCATCTTAAATATATTCAGTGACTTGGCGTCCACAGCCTTCTGTGGTAGAGAATTCCACAGATTCATCACCCTCTGAGTGAAGAAATTTCTCCTCATCTATGTCCTAAATGTCCTACCCCGTATCCTGAGACTGTGACCCCTCGTTCTGGACCCCCGAGCCAGGGGAAACATCCTCCCTGCATCCAGTCTGTCTAGCCCTGTCAGAATTTTAGACATTTCAATGAGGTCCCCTCTCATTCTTCTAAACTCTAGTGAATACAGGCCTAGTCGACCCAATCTCTCCTCATACGACAGTCCTGCCATCCCAGGAATCAGTCTGGTGAACCTTCGCTGCACTCCTTGGCAAGTATATCCTTTCTTAGGTAAGGAGACCAAAACTGCACACACGACTCCAGGTGTGGTCTCACCAAGGCCCTGTCTAACTGTAGTAAGACATCCTTGCTCCTATACTCAAATTCTCTTGCAAAGAAGGCCAACATACCATTTGCCTTCCTAACTGCTTGCTGCACCTGCATGTTTGCTTTCAGTGACTGGTGTACAAGGACACCCAGGGACCTTTGTACATCAACATTTCCCAATATATCACCATTTAAATAATACTCTGCCTTTCTGTTTTTCCTACCGAAGTGGATAACTTCACATTTATCCACGTTATACTGCATCTGTCATGTATTTGTCCACTCACTCAACTTGTCTAAATCACCTTGAAGCCTCTTTGCATCCTCCTCACAACTCACAATCCCACCTAATTTCGTGTCGTCAGCAAACTTGGAAATATTACATTTGGTTCCCTCATCCAAATCATTGATATATATTGTGAATAGCTGGGGTCCAAGCACTGATCCCTGTGGTACCCCACTAGTCACTGCCTGCCACCCCGAAAAAGACCCATTTATTCCTACTCTCTGTTTCCTGTCTGTTAACCAATTTTCAATCCATGCCAGTACATTACCCCCAATCCCATGTGCTTTAATTTTGCACACTAACCTCTTATGTGGGACTTTATCAGAGGCCTTCTGAAAATCCAAATACACCACATCCACTGGTTCTCCCTTATCTATTCTACCAGTTACATCCTCAAAAAACTCCAGTAGGTTTGTCAAACACGATTTCCCTTTCATAAATCCATGTTGACTTTGTCTCATCCCGTTGATATTTTCTAAGTGTCCTGTTATCACATCCTTTATAATAGACTCTAGCATTTTCCCTACTACTGATGTTAGACTAACCGGTCTGTAGTTCCCTGTTTTCTCTCTCCCTCCTCTTTTAAATAGTGGGGTTACATTTGCCACCCTCCAATCTGCAGGAACTGTTCCATAATCTATAGAATTTTGGAAGATGACAACCAATGCATCCACTATTTCCATGGTTACCTCTTTTAGTACTCTGGGATGCAGATTATCAGGCCCTGGGGATTTATCGGCTTTCAGTCCCATGAATTTCTCCAGTACTATTTTTTTTACTAATACTAATTTCCTTTAATTCCTCCTTCTCACTAGATCCTTGGTTCCCTAGCATTTCTGGGAAGTTATTTGTGTCCTCTTCCGTGAAGACAGAACCAAAGTATTTGTTTAATTGCCCTGCCACAGTCCGTAAGGGGGACCCCGAGCTCCCAGTGTCACTTTAATTCACCGCTCCATTCCCACTCAGACCTCACCGTCCTCGGCCTCTTGCATTGTTCCACGGAAGCTTAGTGTAAGCTTCCGTGGAACTATTTGTTTAATTGCCCTGCCATTTCCTTGTTCCCTATTATAAATTCTCCCATTTCTGTCTGTAAAGGACCAACATTTGTCTTCACTAATCTTTTTCTTTTTACGTACTTGTAGAAGCTTTTACAGTCTGCTTTTATGTTCCTTGAAAGTTTACTCTCATACTCTATTTTTTCCCTCTTAATCAATCTCTTCGTCCTGTTTTGCTGATCTCTAAACTGCTCCCAATCCTCAGGCTTGCTACTGTTTCTGGCCACTTCATATGTTTCCATTTGGATCTAAGACTATCCATAATTTCTTTTGTTAGCCATGGTTGGGCTGCTTTTCCTTTTGTGTTTTTGCACCAGAAAGGAATGTATAACTGTTGCAATTCATGCATTCGTTCTTTAAATGTTAGCCATTGCCTATCCACCGTCAAGCCTTTTAATAAAGCTTCCCAATCTATCATAGCCAACTCACTCCTGATACCTTTGTAGTTTCCTTTGTTTAGATTTAGGACCCTAGTTTCAGATTGGACTTCTTCACTTTCCATCTTAATGAAGAATTCTGTCATGTTAGGTCACTCTTCCGTAAAGGATCCCGCACAACAAGATTATTATTTAACCCCTTCTCATTGCACAATACCCAATCTAGGATAGCCTGTTCCCTAGTTGGCTCCTCAATGTACTGGCCTAAAAAACCATCTCGTATACACTCCAGGAATTCATCCTCCACAGTATTATTGCTAATTTGGTTCGGCCAGTCTATATGTAGATTAAAGTCACCCATGATCACTGTAGTCCCTTGTTACATGCATCTCTAATTTTTTGTCTGATGCCATCCTCTACATTACCCTACTGTTTGGAGGCCTATAGACTACTCCCACCAATGTTTTCTGCCCCTTGGTGCTTCTTAGCTCCACCCAGAATGATTCTACATCTTGATTTTCTGAGCCAATATCCTCACCATTGCTCTGATTTCATCCTTTACTAACAACGCCACCCCACCTCCTTTTCCTTTTTGCCTGTCCTTCCTAAATATCGAATATCATTGGATATTCAGCTCCCAGCCTTGGTCACCCTGCAGCCATGTCTCCGTAATCGCAATTATATCGTATCCATTTACATCTATTTGCGCTGTTAATTCATCTACCTTATTACGAATCTTCGTGCATTCAGATACAGTGCCTTTAGATTTGTCTTAACATTTTTAGACATATTAACATCTTTTTTACTATGGTCCTATTTGTCTTAATACCATTTTTTCTTACCCGGACCCTATTTGTTAGTGCACTCCTTTGTTTGTACGCTCTGTCCCTTCCTGACACAATCTGGTTATCCTTACCCCAATCACTTTCCTGCACTGCTTCCTTGTCTTTTCTCTTTAGCATTCTAGATTTCTCTCCACCCAGATCTCCGCCCCCCGCCCCCTCACTCCCACCCCCCTTATTTAGTTTAAAGCACTATCTACCTCCCTAGTTATTCGATTCGCTAGAACTCTTGTCCCAGCATGGTTCAGGTATAGTCCGTCACAACGGAAAAGCTCTCTCTTTCCCCAGTACTGTGCCAGTGCCCCTCGAATCGAAACCCACTTCTCCCACACCAATCTTGAGCCACGCATTCATCTCCCTGATCCTATTGACCCTTTGCCAATTTGCTCGTGGCTCAGGTAATAATCCAGAGATTATGACCTTTGTGGTTCTGCTTTTTAATTTAGTCCCTAGCTGCTCAAACACTCTCAGCAGAACATCTTTCTTTGTCCTACCTATGGCGCTGGTACCTACGTGGACCACAACAACTGGATCCTTCCCCTCCCACTCCAAGTTCTTCTCAAGCCCGGAGGAGATGTCCTTTACCCTGGCAACATAGCCTTCGGGACTCACACGCCTGGCTGCAGAGAACAGTGTCTATCCCCCTACTACAACCACCTTCCTTTATACTCCCCCCCACTTGAACGGCTTCCTGTACCACAGTGCCGTGGTCAGTTTGCTTGTCTTCCACGCAGTCCCTGCACTTGTCCACAAGGGTTGCAAGAACCTCGAATCTATTGGATAAGTGCAGGGACTGAGGCTCCTGCAATACTACTTCCTGGATCCCTGTACCTGCCTCACTCGCAGTCACACCCTCCTGTCCCTGACCACGTGTCAATTCTAAAGTATTTAATCTACGGGGTGTGGCTGCCCCCTGGAGCAAAAGGGCCAGGTAACTTTCTCCCTCCCTGATGTCTCGCAATGTCTGCAGCTCGGATTCCAGCTCCTCAACTCGGAGCCGAAGTTCCTCGAGCCGCAGACACTTACCGCAGATGTAGTCACCCTGGACAAAACTGTCCACAAGCTCCCACATGTTGCAGCAGCAACACATCTCCTGTTCTCCCATTATTTTATTTATTTATTTAATTAGTTTAGTGTTAATCAAATTATTTACCTCCTTTAGTTTATTAAATTAATTAAATTAAGTTTAGTTTTTAAAATGTAATTATATGTTATATGTTAACTTAAAACTTAGCCCACAGTCACTACCAATCACGTACCTGCCTTACCTGTGATGTCACACTGCTGTTTTGTCTAGTTGATGCAGGTCTGCTGCTGCTTTTATCCCCGCTCTCGGGTCTCGGTCCGCCCCCGCTCGGGTCCGCCACCGCTCTGCGGGAGAAGTTAGAAAAAGTAAGCACCTCCTTCCACACTTACCAAACTCCTAGTTGTTCACTCTGTGCTCGCTGCACTCAGTGCTGGCTGCACTCACAGGCCCCTGTATTTATACAAAGGTAAACATTGGTCCCTTAGAGGCTGAGACAGGAGAAATTATTATGGGGAATAAGGAAATGGCAGAAATGTTAAACAAGTATTTTGTATCTGTCTTCACAGAAGACACAAAAAGCATACCACAAATGGTGGGGAACCAAGGGTGTATTGAGGGCGAGGAACTTAATGTAATTAATATAAGTAGAGAAAAAGTACTAGAGAAACTAATGGGACTAATAGCCAACAAATCCCCTGGACCTGACGGCCTACATCCTAGGGTTCTAAAAGAGGTGGCTGAAGAGATAGTGGATGTATTGGTTTTGATCTTCCAAAATTCTCTAGATTCTGGAATGGTCCCAGCAGATTGGAAGGTCAAACTGTAGCACCACTATTAAAGAAAGGAGGGAGAGAAGAAACAGGGAACTACAGGCCAGTTAGCCTGACATCAGTTGTCGGGAAAATGCTGGAATCCATTGTTAAGGAAGTGGTATCAAGTCACTTAGAAAATCATAACATGATTAGGCAGAGTCAACATGGTTTTATGAAAGGGAAATCATGTTTGACAAATTTATTAGAGTTTTTTGAGGATGTAACTAGCAGGGTAGATAAAGGGGAACCAGCGGATGTAATATATTTGGATTTCCAAAAGGCATTCGATAAGGTGTAACATCAAAGGTTATTACACAAGGGCTCATGGGGTTGGGGCTAATATAGTAGCATGGATAGAGGATTGGTAAACAGAGAGTAGGGATAAACGGATCTTTTTCTGGTTGGCAGGCTGTAACTAGTGGGGTGCCGCAAGGATCAGTGTTGGGGCCTCAGCTATTTACAATCTATATTAATGACCTAGATGAAGGGACCGAGTGCAATATATCCAAGTTTGCTGATGATACAAAGCTAGGTGGGACAGTAAGCTGTGAGGAGAACACAAAGAGTCTGCAAAAGGATATAGATAGACTAAGTGAGTGGGCAGTAAGGTGGCAGATGGAGTATAATGTAGGGAAATGTGAGTTATTCACTTTGGCAGGAAGAATAGAAAAGCAATATTTTTTAAATAGTGAGAAACTTTCAAATGTTGGTGTTCAGAGAGATTTGGGTGTCCTCGTGCAAGAAACACAAAGCTAGCAAGCAGGTACAACAAGCAATAAGAAAATCAAATGGCATGTTGGCCTTTATTGCAAGGGAGTTGGAGTGTAAGAGTAAGGAAGTCTTGCTACAATTGTACAGGGCCTTGGTGAGACCGCACCTGGAGTACTGTGCACAGTTTTGGTCTCCTTATGTAAGGCCTTGGAGGCGGTGCAACGAAGGTTCACTAGATTGATTCCTGGGATGAGCGGGCTATCCTATGATGAGAGATTGTGTAGAATGGGCCTATACTCTCTGGAGTTTAGAAGAATGAGAGGTGATCTCATTGAAACATACAAGATTCTGAAGGGGATTGACAGGGTAGATGCTGAGAGGTTGTTTCCCCTGGCTGGAGTGTCTAGATCTAGGGGGCATAGTCTCAGAATAAGGGGTATGGAATTTAAGACTAAGATGAGGAGGAATTTCTTCACTCGGAGGGTTATGAATCTTTGGAATTCTTTAGCCGAGAGGGCTGTGAATGCTGAGTCTTTAAATATATTCAAGGCTGAGATCGATTAGAGTTCTGGACTCTAGGTTAATCGAGGGTTATGGAGATTGGGCGGGAAAGTGGAGTTGAGGTCAATGATCAGCCATAATCTTATTGAATGGTGGAGCAGGCTCGAGGGGCCGTATGGCCTATTCCTGCTGTTATTTCTTATGTACAGGCTAGGTACATTCCAACAAGAGGGGAGGGTAAGGGGACCAAAGCAAGGGCTCCTTGGATGACGAGGGAGATAGAGAAGATGATAAAACAAAAAAAGAGGGTGTATGATGCATGTCAGGTAAATTCTTCAAGGGAGAACTAAACCAAATACAATAAGTTGAGAGGCAATGTGAAGATGAAAATAAGATTGGCAAAGAGAGAATATGAGAGTAGAATGGCGGTTAACGTAAAAGGGAACCCAAAGATCTTCTACCAGCATGTAAACAGTAAGCGAGTTGTAAGAGTCGGGGTGGGGCCTATTAGAGACAAAGAAGGTGATATATGCTTGGAGGTGCAGGGCAAGGCTAGAATACTCAATGACTACTTTGTATCGGTGTTTACTAAGGAGTTGGATGCTGACAAAATATCGGTAGAAGTGGAAAAGGTAGAAGCAATGGAAGGGGTGAAAGTTGATAGACAGTATATAGTAGAAAGGCTGGGTATGCTTAGAGTGGACAAGTTGCCTGGTCCAGATGGCTTGCCTCCCAGGTTACTAAGGGAATTGGAGGAGGAGATAGCAGAAGGGCTTGCCATAATTTTCCAATCTTCCCTAGATGCGGGGGAGGTGCTTGAGGATTGGAAAGGGGCAAATGTGACACCATTGTTCAAGAAAGAGTGTAAGGACAATCCTAGTAACAACAGGCCGGTCAGTTTACCATCAGTGGTGGGTAAAGTTTTAGAAACAATAATCAAGGAAAAAATTAACGGGCACTTGGAGAGGTTTAAGCTAATTAAGGAGAGCCAACACAGATTTGTAGAAGGCAGATCATGTTTGACTAATTGAATTTTTGGATGAAGTAACATGGAGGATTGATGAAGGGAATGCAATGGATATTGCCTACATGGATTATTGGAAGGCGTTTGACAAAGTACCACATAGAAGGCTGGTTCACAAAATTGAGGCTCATGGAATAGGTGGGTCAGTGGCAGCTTGGATAAGGAATTGGTTTAAGGACAGAAAACAGCGAGTTGTTGTAAATGGCTGTTTTTCAGACTGGAGGATGGTAGACCGTGGTCTTCCCTAAGGGTCAGTGCTGGGGCCACTGCTTTTTTTGATATATATATAAATGACCTGGATATTGGAATACAGAGTAGAATTTCTAAATTTGCCAATGACACTAAACATGGGGGTGTGGCAAACAGTGATGATGATACCAATCGACTGCAACAGGACATAGAAAGGCTAGCAGAATGGGCAGACAAGTGGCAGATGGAATTTAATACAGATGGAAATTAATACATTTTGGCAGAAGGAACAGGAAAAGGCAATATACACTTAATGGCACAGTTTTAAAGAGTGTGCAGGGACAGAGGGACCTGGGAGTTAATGTGCATAGGCCCATGAAGGTGGCAGGACATATTGAGAGAGTGGTTAACAAAGCATATGGGAGGTATTGAGTACTAAAGTAGAGAAGTTATGCTGAACCTTTATAAAGCTCTGGTTTGGCCACAACTGGAGTATTGCATCCAGTTCTGGTTACCACACTTTAGGAAGGATGTGAAGGCCCTTGAGAGGGTGCAGAGGAGGTTTACCAGAATGGTTCCGGGGATGGGGGATCTTGGCTACAAGGACAGGTTGGAGAACCTGGATTTGTTTTCATTAGAGCAAAAGAGGTTAAAGGGTGATTTGATAGAGGTGTACAAGATTATGATGGGTTTGGATAGGCTAGACGGGGAAAGGCTGTTCCCACTAGTTGATGGTACAAGGACTAGGGGACACCGATTTGGGCAAGGGGGGATGTGAGGAAAAACTTTTTTACACAGCGAGTGGTGAGGACCTGGAACTCACTGTCGACGGAAGTGGTGGAAGCGGAGACACTCAATGTTTTCAAGGGGAGACTGGATAGGCACTTGAGGGAAGTAAACTTGCAGGGCTACGGGGATAGAGCGGGGGAATGGGACTGACTGGATTGCTCTACAGAGAGCTGGCACGGACTCGCTGGGTTGAATGGCCTCCTGTACCGTTATGACTCTATGGGGGGAATTTTCCCAGCTCTGGGGAGGCGGGTATGGAGGCGGGGCTGCCGGGAAAATTGCAAAATCTGGCAGCGGGTACCGACCCTGCTCCCAACCCACTACCGTGCCATCTTCCCGGGAGGCGGGTCCCCGAGTTGCACAGGAGCTCGCCTCCTCGAGGCGGGAAGGGGTTTAGGGCCAATTAACTGCCTGTTAACAGGTAGTTAACGGGCAGTTTTGAGGCTTTTCCCCATTTTACACATGCATTTGTGGGCTTCCCGACGGTTGCGATTCTCGCCAGGGTCAGCGAGGTGAGCAGTGGGTCTGTGGGGGTGAGAGGGGTCGATATGTCAGCTGTAGATGGGTGCAAGTGTGGGCAGGTAAGTATGAGAGGTGAGTGTAAAGTGTTGGAAAAAGTTTCCTTACCTTTGCTTCTTTCTGCAGGCTTCAACCGTTGAGGATCCGAAGGTGCCTCATCTCAATGGCGGAGATGACAGAATGGCTGCTGGATTCTCAGATGCAGCAGCCATCTGCTTTCTGCTGAGGAGAGAGGTCTTGGTGAGTCTTTGTGCAAGGGCTCACCTTAGAACAGAGATTGTCAGTGTTTGGCAGCTTCTCAAAGCTGTCAAACGCTGACAATTCATCTGTCGAAAATTTTTCGACAGATGAAGCGTCATACGCTGACGTCATCTGTCACCGGCTTTCCCTTAATTGGCCGGTAAGGGCCAATCAAGGGAAAATAGCGTGGGTTGGTCAGACGACGCTGGGACCGGGACCAGGACTGAAACCAGAAGTCCCGCCTCCAGCACATCTCCATTGACAAAATCCAGCCCCATGACTATGGCCTAGAAATTCAGTTGTTAGCGCCAGCCGCTAGCGCCTTAGGAGGAGAAGTGTGGCGCTAAGTGGCTAGCGCCCGGGCGCGGCGCGATCTGCGCCTCTCGCGAACTTCACTCCAGATTTAGCGGCGGCGCAAAACCTCAGCGCCCGCTTAGCTGTGCGCGCAGATCCTGACTTCATTTCATGGTGCAACGCCCTTGGTGCACCCCGAACCGGAACTTCAGTGGCGCTGCCCTTCTGTGCACCTGGAGCCCCCAGCGACTGGTAGAGGGGAATGGTTCCCAGTCGCTGCGGGGCACGGGGGGTGCTAATTAAAGGGGACTCCTCCTGCATTATAAGTGGCAGCCATTTTGTTCCACTCCTTCTTTGTGAGAGACGGATATTTGGAGAGAGACAAAGGGAGAGCGCTTTCTGGTTTGACTCAGCGCTCGCACAGGTACTTCTGGCTTCAGGCCAGAGCTTTGCACTTGGATTTAACTTTCAGTGCCATAGCCTTGAGTCGCCACATATAATGGGGGTTGCAATGGGTGGAAACGTTGGCTTACTGCACTGCATTCAAAGGGCTCAGAGACGCCATGAGAGAGTGCCAGTCATGACCAGACGAAGAAGGACCAACAGGCGTCGGCACAGGAGGCCTTACCCACCCAGGGTATACCGCCAGCAGTTCTCATATCTGAACATGTCTGAGGAGCAGTGTGTTCGGAGGCTGCGATTCAGAAGGGAGGTGGTCACTGAGATCTGCCACCTGCTTCGCAGAGATCTGCAGCCACAGCTGAGGAGCAGGACGTCTCTGTCGGTGGCAGTGAAGGTGACGATGGCTCTCAACTTCTATGCCACCGGCTCCTTCCAATCCGCTACTGGGGACATTGCCAACATCTCCCAGTTCGCGGTACATTCCTGCATCCGCCAGGTGACCAATGCCCTTTTCAGAAGGAGACGTCAGTACATCTCCTTCTCCATGACCCTGGACAAGCAGCAAGAGTATGCAATGGGATTTGGAGAATTAGTGGGCTTCCCCATGGTCCAGGGCGCCATTGACTGCACACATGTGGCTTTGCGGGCACCTCTACAGAATGCCGAGGATTACCGCAACCGGAAGGGCTACCATTTGCTCAACGTCCAGTTGGTGTGTGACCACAGGCAGCTCATACTAGCTGTCAATGCCCGCTTTCCAGGCAGCAGCCACGATGCCTTCATCCTGCGCCAGACTTCTGTGGCAGACATTTTCGAAGCCCAGGCTCACCCACGAGGATGGCTTCTTGGGGACAAAGACTATCTTTTGTGCACCTAGCTGATGACCCCGCTCCATGCGCCCAGCACCCCTGCTGAAGAGCGATACGTCTGCTTCGCCCCTCTCCTTTGTTAAATCAGATGCAAAGTATTCATTAAGAACCCTACCGACATGTCCAGCCTCCACGTACAGATTACCCTCTCTTTAGTTATCCTCTTACTCTTAATATATTTATAAAACATCTTTGAGAAAGTGGTTAAAAAAGCATACAGGATCCTAGGCTTCATAAATAGAGGCATAGAGTACAAAAGCAAGGAAGTTTTGATGAACCTTTATAAAACACTGGTTTGGCCTCAACTGGAGTATTATGTCCAAGAATGGTTCCAGGGATGAGTGACTTCATTTACGTGGATAGACTAGAGAAGCTGGGGTTGTTCTCCTTAGAGCAGAGAAGGTTGAGAGGAGATTTGATAGAGGTGTTCAAAATCATGAGGGGCCTAGACAGAGTAGATAGAGAGAAACTGTTCCCATTGGCAGAAGGGTCGAGAGCCAAAGGACACAGATTTAAGGTGATTAGCAGAAGAACCAAAGGCGACATGAGGAAAAACTTTTTACGCAGCGAGTGGTTAGGATCTAGAATGCACTGCCTGAAAGGGTGGTGGAGGTAGAATCAATCAGCTTTCAAAAGGGAATTGGATAAGTACCTGAAGGAAAAAATTTGCAGGGCTATGGGGAAAGTGCGGGGGAGTGGGACTAGCTGAAGTGCTCTTGTAGAGAGCTGGCATAGGCTCGACGGGCGAAATGGAGTCCTTCTGTGCTGTAACCATTCTATGATTCTGTGATTCTTTCTATTCTAAGTTCCCACTTTAAAACTTGTTAAATCAAATTCAAACTAAAATTTATTTTTGGTTTGTATTTTATGTTTAGTTAATTTCAGCCCTCCCTTTTCCAGGTATCTCCATTGTACCACCGTTCCCCAACTAAAAGGGTAGGCAGCAAGTGTTCAGTTTCGAGGCCACTGCCATTTGCAGTCTGTAACCGGACACAAGGGCATATGTACTAGCATTGGGGTGACTTCTCTGTAACTTACTTTTTTTCTCTGCAATTAGGAAGTCGGGCCTGAACAGCTGTGGGGATGTTTCCTCTACATTTGCGGCAGAGGGTCACATGCACCGCTGACCCCATTGAAATTCATGGGGTCAGCTCATTTACATATTGAATGGCAATCCAGGAGAGCAACTCCTTTGTAAAACAGGAGTAAAGCGATTGGGGGAAAGAATGTGCAGAAATGTTGCTGCAGGATTTAAAAGTGTGCAGAAACTTGAAGTGCAGCAGCTTCCTGGGGATAGCAGGTCATTTCTTCTTCAGCTCTTTTTACAACTGCAGTGATTTCTTACCTGAAAATTTCTGTGCTTCTTCGAGATTTAAAGGATGGCTTCAACATGGGGCAATGGTAGAGGAGCCTGCAGACAATCTCAGGCAACTGGTGCAGACCAAAGAGGTATGTGCAAAATTTCAATGACACTGACCTACAGGTCCTCACTGATGAGTTGCGACTGAGGTTACAGCGCCTTTTTTTTTAAAATTCATTGATGGGATGTGGGCGTCGCTGGCTGGCTAGGCCTACATTTAGTGCCCATCCCTAATTGCCCTTGAGAAGATGGTGGTGAGCCGCCTTCTTGAACCGCTGCAATGCTGTTAGGAAGGGAGTTCCAGGATTTTGGCCCAGCGACAGTGAAGGAACGGCGATACAGGTCCAAGTCAGGATGGTGTGTGGCTTGGAGGGGAACTTGTAGGTGGTGATGTTCCCATGCGTCTGCTGCCCTTGTCCTTCTAAGTGGTAGAGGTCGCGGGTTTGGAAGGTGCTGTTGAAGGAGCTTTGGCGAGTTGCTGCAGTGCATCTTGTAGATGGTACACACTGCAGCCACAGTGCGCCGGTGGTGGAGGGAGTGAATGTTGAAGGTGGTGGATGGAGTGCCAATCAAGCGGGCTGCTTTATCCTGAATGGTGTCGAGCTTCTTGAGTGTTGTTGGAGCTGCACTCATCCAGGCAAGTGGAGAGTATTCCATCACACTCGCGGTGGCATAGTGGTTATGTCACTAGACTAGACTAGTAAGCCAGAGGCTCAGTCAAATGCTCTGAGGATATGGGTTCAAATCTCACCACAGCAGCTGGTGGAATTTAAATTCAATTTAATTCTGGAATTAAATGTTAGTCTTAGTAATGGCGACCATGATAACATTGTCGATTGTTGCAAAAACCCATCTGGTTCACTAATGTCCTTTAGGGAAGGAAATCTGCTGTCTTTACCTGGTCTGGCCTACATGTGACTCCAGACCCACAGCAATGTGGTTGACTCTTAATGCCCTCTGAAATGGCCTAGCAAGCCACTCAGTTGTAAACAACCGCCTTCTGGGCTCGCAGGGAAGGAAACCACTGAAGGGCGTGTCTCAAGCTACATGGAGGGAGGTGGCCATGACACTGAGTGTCAGTTCTCTCCCCTCAAGACAGCAGCACAGTGCCAGATGTTCAATGACCTGACAAGGGCAGGGAAGGTAAGAGAACTCCAGCTGACCCCTTTTTCACTTGGGCAACAAGGGACCTCCAACACTGATCACCCTCAAATTGTGAATGATGTATAACGCTCTGTACTTCAGTGACTTTCTAACTCTTCCACCTAGAACTTGTGTTTGGAATCCTCTCACAAACCTTACGTGTCTACAGCCCCTTACAACTCCGTCCTTTCCAATGGCAGGGTCCTTCCAGCATATCTGATGTCTGTTGTAACATGTGAGGTGCCCTTCAGAGATTTGCCTTCACCTAATGCTGTCAATCTTGGAAAAACTAGCTCATGATACCTGGGGGAGAGAGACAAACAAAAGTCGCATCCCAAATATGCGTGAGCTAATCCGGCTCAGCGGATCTGAGCGGGAGCAGCGGCAGCAACATAAAGAGCAGGAGAGGAGAAGGCCCAGGACACAGTGGACCTGAGCAGGAGAGGAGAAGGC
The DNA here is from genome assembly GCF_052327205.1 of Somniosus microcephalus. Taxonomy (NCBI): domain Eukaryota; kingdom Metazoa; phylum Chordata; class Chondrichthyes; order Squaliformes; family Somniosidae; genus Somniosus; species Somniosus microcephalus. Next base: position 244,261,150 of record NC_140991.1, on the reverse strand, counting down.
CCAGGACACTGGACCTGAGCAGGAGAGGAGAAGGCCTAGGACACAGCGGGCCTGAGCGGGAGAGGAGAAGGCCCAGGACACTGGACCTGAGCAGGAGAGGAGAAGGCCTAGGACACAGCGGGCCTGAGCAGGAGAGGAGAAGGCCCAGGACACTGGACCTGAGCGGGAGAGGAGAAGGCCCAGGACACTGGACCTGAGCGGGAGAGGAGAAGGCCCAGGACACTGGACCTGAGCAGGAGAGGAGAAGGCCCAGGACACACCGGGCCTGAGCAGGAGAGGAGAAGGCCCAGGACACTGGACCTGAGCAGGAGAGGAGAAGGCCCAGGACACAGCGGGCCTGAGCGGGAGAGGAGAAGGCCCAGGACATAGTGCATCTGAGCGGGAGAGGAGAAGGCCCAGGACACAGCGGGCCTGAGCGGGAGAGAAGGCCCAGGACACTGGACCTGAGCGGGAGAGGAGAAGGCCCAGGACACAGCGGGCCTGAGCGGGAGAGGAGAAGGCCCAGGACACAGCGGGCCTGAGCGGGAGAGGAGAAGGCCCAGGACACAGCGGGCCTGAGCGGGAGAGGAGAAGGGCCAGGACATAGTGCATCTGAGCGGGAGAGGAGAAGGCCCAGGACGCAGTGGACCTGAGCGAGAGAGGAGAAGGCCCAGGACACAGCGGACCTGAGCGGGAGAGGAGAAGGCCCAGGACACAGCGAACCTGAGCGGGAGAGGAGAAGGCCCAGGACACAGCGGACCTGAGCGGGAGAGGAGAAGGCCCAGGGCACAGCGGACCTGAGCGGGAGAGGAGAAGGCCCAGGGCACAGCGGACCCGAGCGGGAGAGAAGGCCCAGGACACAGCGAACCTGAGCGGGAGAGGAGAAGGCCCAGGACACAGCGAACCTGAGTGATGCGCCTCAATAACTTCAAGACTCAAAGTTAACTGAATAAAACAAGGCTTTTATTAGCAAAGAAAAGATGCCTGTGTCTTCACCTAGCTTCACCTAGCATGCTGCTGTTCTGCTGCAAGACAAGCCTGGGCTTGTCTTAAGTAGGGCCAGGTATGGGCGGAGCCGACACACAAAGGGGGCGGTGCCCTATACACAATACAAGGTAAAACACCGGAGCAGGCAATACAATATATGTAGTTAACTACAGAGTCTGATGAATGACATATTTCATCACATTCATCCCTTCTACAGATTTAGTCTGTCCGGGGGTGTGATAGTCCTCTGTGACCGACGTAACGGTTGCGGTGCCGCAGGTGCTGGCTGGGTGTCCCGGGTGGTCTCCTGGGTCTCTGCCGGGGGCGCCACCGGGGTTGTTGAAGGAGTTGGTGGTGGGGGTACCGTTGGCTGGTGTTCTTCCGGGGGTGATGAAAGAATAGTGGGTGGAGTGGGTGGGTAATAGTTGTTGTGGTTGTTGTTGTTGTTGTAGTCGTTGTTGCTGTTGTTACCGGCTGGGGCGACGTCTTTTATGGACACAGTGTCCTCCCGTCCGTCGGCGTGCCGGACATACGCATATTGTGGGTTGGCGTGGAGCAGGTGCACTGGCTCCATGAGAGGGTCCATCTTGTGGCCCCTCGCATGCTTCCGCAAAAGTACCGGACCTGGGGTGGAGAGCCATGACGGTATGGATACGCCTGAGGTGGATTTCCGGGGAAACACAAACATTAGCTCATGAGGCGTGGCATTAGTGGCGGTACACAATAGTGACCGTATTGAGTGGAGCACATCTGGGAGGACTTCCTGCCAGCGGGAGATAGGGAGGCCCTTGGTCCTTAGAGTTAGAGTGACTGCCCTCTATACTGTCCCGTTCTCTCGCTCCACCTGACCGTTACCCCGGGGGTTGTAGCTGGTGGTACGGCTCGTGGCAATCCCCTTGGACAGCATGTACTGGCGTAGCTCTTCACTCATGAAAGACGCCCCCCCTATCCGTGTGGATATAGCTTGGCATACCGAACAGGCAGAACAGGCTGTTGAGGCATTTAATGACCGTGGCGCTGGTCATGTCTGGGCAGGGGAAGGCGAATGGGAAACTGGAGTGTTCGTCCACAATGTTCAGGAAGTAAACACAGCGGTCGACGGACGGGAGGGGGCCCTTGAAATCTAAGCTAAGCCGCTCGAAGGGCCGTGTAGCTTTGATTAGGTGGGCTCTATCAGGGCGGTAGAACCGAGGCTTGCACTTAGTGCAAGTGCGGCAGTTCCTGGTCAGGGACCGAACTTCCTCAATCGAGTAGGGTAAGTTGCGGGACTTTATGAAGTGGAACAGCCGTTTGACCCCTGGGTGGCAGAGGTCGTTGTGGAGGGTCTGTAGCCGATCCCCGGTGGCGTTGGCACACATCCCTCGTGAGAGGGCGTCAGGGGATTCGTTAAGGGCCTCCGGCCGGTATATGATGTCGTACTCGAAGGTGGAGAGCTCGATCCGCCACCTAAGAATCTTATCATTTTTAATCTTCCCCCTCTGTTTATTATTGAACATAAACGCTACCGACCACTGGTCGGTAAGTAGGGTGAAGCGTTTGCCAGCTAGGTAGTGGCGCACTGCCTCCACGATGGCTTGGGCCTCCTTTTCCACGGAGGAGTGTCTGATCTCGGGCCCCTGGAGGGTCCTCGAGAAGAAAGCTACGGGCCGCCCCGCCTGGTTGAGGGTGGCCGCCAAGGCAAAGTCAGACGCATCACTTTCCACTTGAAAGGGAGTGTTCTCGTCCACTGCCTGTAGCGTGGCCTGCTCAATATCCTGCTTAATGCTTTTGAAGGCAGCATGGGCCTCAGCAGAGAGCGGGAAAGAGGATGCTTTCAAGAGGGGGCGGGCTTTATCGGAGTAGTTGGGGACCCATTGGCATAATACGAGAATAACCCCAGGCACCTTTTCAGGGCTTTGGGAGTGTTGGGCAGGGGCAGCTCCCGTAGGGGGCGCAATCGGTCGGGGTCTGGTCCGATTTCCCCATTCTCCACCATGCTGCCTAGTATGCAGAGGCGCGTGGTGTTGAAAATGCACCTGTCCTCGTTGTAGGTGAGGTTGAGTTTTTGTGCGGTTTTCAGAAACCTCGCGAGGTTTGAGTCGTGGTCCTGTTGGTTGTGGCCGCAGATGGTGACGTTGTCGAGATAGGGGAAGGTTGCCTGCAAGTGGTGGTCATCGACCATGCGGTCCATCTCCCTCTGAAAGACCGAGACCCCATTCGTCACCCCAAAGGGGACTCTGAGGAACTGGTAGAGGCGTCCGTTTGCCTCGAAGGCGGTGTACGAACGGTCCTCTGGTCTGATAGGGAGCTGGTGGTACGCTGACTTGAGGTCGATGGTGGAGAACACCCGGTATTGGGCGATTTGGTTCACCATCTCGGATATGCGGGGTAGCGGGTAGGCGTCTAGTTGGGTATAGATGTTGACTGTTTGACTATAGTGAATCACCATCCGCTTCTTCTCGCTACCCCTCACCACCACCACTTGGGCGCGCCACGGGCTGTTGCTGCGTTCAATAATGCGCTCCCTCAGGAGCCTGTCTACCTCGGTCGCTATAAACCGCCTGTCCTCCCAGCTGTACCTCCTGCTTTTGGTCGTTATTGGCCGGCAGTTAGGGGTAAGGTTCGCGAAGGCGGCTTTACCTTCAGGGTAGCCAGACCGCACACTGTGAGGGGTGGCTGCGTCCCACCGAAATTGAGCGTGATGCTTTGGTGGTGGCACTGAAAATCCAGGCCCAAGATCACGCTCACACATAAGTCCTTCATAATTAACAGTTTAAAATTATTATATACAGTGCCTTTAACGGACAATCGTACCGCGCAGTAACCCGCAATAGTCGATATCTGGGTTTTGTCGGCCATAGAGATCGTGCCCTGAGTAGGGACTATAGTTAGAGAGAGTCGTTGTACCAGATCAGGGTGAATGAAGCTCTCCGTGCTCCCACTGTCAATTAAACATTTAACCTTGCACCCGTTTACCTCGATGTCCACCATCGATTTGGATAGTGGGTGCGGTCTGGACTGGTCCACTGTGATCGACGCCACTGTAGGGCCCTGATCGGGACAAGATGGTGGGCCACACGAGGCCGGGTAAGATGGCGTCCAAGATGGCCGCTCCCACGGCGCGCACGCGGCGGTGGCGGTTTTGCCTGCGGGGTTCCCTCTGCACACCTTCCCAAAGTGCCCCTTCTTACCGCACTTACAGCAGGTGGTGCCTTTCGCCGGGCACAGGTTCCTGGTGTGCTTCGGCTGCCTGCAGAAGTAGCATTTGGGGCCCCGATGCGTCACGGCGGTTGTAGGGCTTCTGGGGGGAGAGCAGGGCCCCGATGGTGTTGGGCTACCGGGCGGGGAAGCAGAGGCGGCGTGGGCCGTGCGGCCTGAAGAGTAGGAGTCAGAGTTCTTCTGAGCCACATCCAGCGATCGCGCTGTGTCCACAGCCTGTGTCAGATCTAGGCCCGTTTTCTCTAGCAGTCTCTGCTGGATGTAATTAGAGCTAAGGCCTGCGATAAAGGCATCCCGAATAAGCTCGTCTGTGTATACCGTGGCTTTCACATCTTTGCATTTGCAGTCTTTGCCAAGCACTTTTAGGGTGACTAGAAAGTCCTCTAGCGACTCTCCGGGTCGCTGTGTGCAGGTAGCAAGCAGGTGCCTGGCGTACACCTCATTGGTAGGCCGCTGATAGTGGGCCATTAGAATGTTGCAGGCATCCAGGTAGGTGGCGGCGTCTTGGATGAGTGGAAAAACCCGGTGGCTTACCCGATTCTGCAGGATCCCGAGTTTCACATCTCCGGTGGCTTTAGAGGCTGTGACGGCTTCGGAGTTGGCCATAAAGAATTCCAAGCACTGGAACCAGTGTCCAAACCGTGCCGATGCATCCGAAGCATGCGGGTCCAAATCCAAGCGTTCCGGTTTCAAAAGTTGATCCATCGTTAAAAGTTTGCTAATAAAATTGATGCGCCTCAATAACTTCAAGACTCAAAGTTAACTGAATAAAACAAGGCTTTTATTAGCAAAGAAAAGATGCCTGTGTCTTCACCTAGCTTCACCTAGCATGCTGCTGTAAGACAAGCCTGGGCTTGTCTTAAGTAGGGCCAGGTATGGGCGGAGCCGACACACAAAGGGGGCAGTGCACTATACACAATACAAGGTAAAACACCGGAGCAGGCAATACAATATATGTAGTTAACTACAGAGTCTGATGAATGACATATTTCATCACACTGAGCGGGAGAGGAGAAGGCCCAGGACACAGCGAACCTGAGCGGGAGAGAAGGCCCAGGACACAGTGGACCTGAGCGAGAGAGGAGAAGGCCCAGGACACAGCGAACCTGAGCAGGAGAGAAGGCCCAGGACACAGCGGACCCGAGTGGGAGAGGAGAAGGCCCAGGGCACAGCGGACCTGAGCGGGAGAGGCGAAGCCCAGGACACAGCGGACCAGAGCGGAGAAGGCCCAGGGCAGAGCAGGCCTGTGCGGGAGCGGAGAAGGCCCAGGACACAGCGGGCCTGTGTGGGAGCGGAGAAGGCCCAGGACACAGTGGGCCTGAGCGGGAGCGGAGGCAGCAGCATAACAGGAGCTGAGCTGCAGCTTAAAAACAAAAAAAAGGAGTGATGCCACAGGACAGCAGGTAAGTGATTTGTTGGTGAGTATTACAGCTCTTTTGCTCTCTAGGTTAGTTAAGTGGATTAAATTCAGAACTGGGAGAGTATTAACTACTATAACTTTATTAAATTAATAACAAACTAAATTAACTAATTAAAACTAAAAATTAAAACTAAAAATAATCTTTTGAATGAAAACTGAAACTAACTATATATAAATAAAATAAGGTTAGATAGAGATGGCAGCAGGTACGAGGTACTTGATGCCTGTATGGATGAGAACAAGGACTGCAGGGAGGATGGGCAAACTGACCATGGCACCGAGGTACAGGAGGCCGTTCAAGTCGGGGGAGTAAAAAGGAATGTGGTAGTGGTAGATGGCAGTATAGTCAGGAGGATAGATTCTGTTCTCTGTTGCCTGCCAGGGTTAAGAATATCTCCTCGTGACTGGAGAAGAACTTGGAGTGGGAAGGGGAGGATCCAGTTATCGTGGTCCACATAGGAACCAACGACATAGGTAGAACTAGGAATGAGATTCTACTGAGAGAGTTTGAGGAGTTGGGGTCCAAATTAAAAAGCAGAATCTCAAAGGTAGTAATCTCTGTATTGTTACCTGAGCCATGCGCCAATTGGAATAGGGATAAGCAGATTAGAAGGTTAAATGCGTGGCTGGAAAAGTGATGTGGGAGGGAGGGGGTTTCGCTGGCACCAGCAATGGGGAAAGAGGGAGCTGTTCTGTTGGGACGGGCTCCACTTAAACCGGGCTGGAACCAGTGTCCTGGCGAATCGAATAACTAGGGCAGTAGTTAGGGCTTTAAACTAATGAAGGGTGTGTGGAAGGATTCAGGAAAGAGTAAATTTAAAAGCAGTGAGGGAAATGTCAAGTATCTCTAGCAGAGCAGAATTTTGGGTAAAAATAAGCAAAGTGGGTCCGGAAGGGACAGAGAGAGTAACAAAGGTAATAGGGCATCAGTGACTAAGGTGACATCAGGGAAAAATAGAAAAAAGTCAAAGCTAAAGGCACTATATCTGAACGCGCGAAGCATTCACAACAAAATAGATGAATTAATAGCACAGATAGAAATTAATCGGTTTGATCTAATAGCCATTACGGAGACATGGGGGGCGATTTTTCCTGGAGCCGTCAGGCGGGGTTTCAGGCGTGTGTGGGGGGGGCGGATATCCTGAATTTGGGGGTCCCGACACCATCCCGCCCAAAACCCCGCCCCACGCAAGTTTCAGGTTCGGCGGGTACCCGCCCCGCACTGGGACCCGCCGAAACCAGGCGGGAAGGGATTAGTGCCAATTAACCAATCCCTATTTTGAGGGGTTTCGTGTGGGATTCCCGACGGCTCCAAACCACGCCAGGCTAGAGCAGGCAGGCCGTCGGGTTGGAGGGGTCGCGATGTCGGCGCTCAGGTGAGTGATGGGTGCATGAGTGCAAAGGTAAGTGTGTTTGGTGTGTCTAAAGTGTGTAAAGAACTTTTACTTACCTGAACAGCCTTTCTTCCTGAAGCCGTCGGGAGCCCATCACTCAGCCGGCACTTAAAGCTGAATGGCTGCGATCTGTGAAAAGTGACAGCCTTCAGCTTTGAGTGCTGCTGAGAGTTCTAACTGAGTCTGCGTAGAAGGACTCAGGTTAGAACTCAGACTGTCAGTGTTTCACAGCTTGACAGATGAAATTGCAGTCTGTGACGTCACCTGTTGCCGGGTGGCCCTTAATCAAGGGAAAATCACGTGGATTGGCCGGACGTCGAAGTAGTTGGGTCTAAAACCCGAAAGTTGTAGTCCCGCCTTCTTCCTGACAGCTTCAGGCAAATCGACCCCATGGTTGCAAAGTGACCAAGGTTGGGAACTAAATATTCCAGGATACTTAACTTTTAGAAGAGATAGGCAAAATGGAAAAGGAGGAGGTTAGCCCTGATAATAAAGGGTGGGATAAAGACAGTAGAGAAAAAGGATATTAGCTGGGAAAATCAAGAAGTAGAATCAGTTTGGGTGGATCAAAGAAACAGCAAGGGGCAGAAAACATTGGTGGGAGTTGTTTATAGACCTCCAAGCAGTAGGTGTAATGTAGGGCAGAGTATAGATCAGGAAATTAGAGGTGCATGTAACAAGGGTAATACAATAATCATGGGGGACTTTAATCTACATACAGACTGGGCAAACCAAATTTGCAGTAATAGTGTTGAGGGCGAGTTCATGGAATGTGTACAAGATAGGATGCAAGGACAATCCAAGTAATTACAGTTTAACATCAGTGGTGGGTAAAGTTTCAGAACAATAATCAAGGAAAAAATTAACTGGCACTTGGAGAGGTTTAAGCTAATTGGGGAGAGCCAACACGGATTTGTAAAAGGCAGATCGTGTTGATCTAAACTAATTGAACTTTTTGATGAAGTAACAGGGATGATTGATGAAGGGAATGCAATGGATGTTGTCTACATGGATTTTAGGAAGGCGTTTGGCAAAGTACCACATAGAAGACTGGTTAACAAAATTGAGGCTCATGGAATAGGTGGGTCAGTGGCAGCTTGGTTAAGGAATTGGCTTAAGGACAGAAAACAGCGAGTTGTGGTAAATGGCTGTTTTTCAGACTGGAGGATGGTAGACAATGGTGTTCCCAAAAGTCAGTGCTGGGACACTGCTGTTTTTGATATATATATAAATGATCTGGATATTGGAATACAGAGTAGAATTTCTAAATTTGCCGATTACACCAAACTTGGGGATGTGGCAAACAGTGAGGATGATACCAATCGACTGCAACAGGATGTAGAATGGCTAGCAGAATGGGCAGACAAGTGGCAGATGGAATTTAATACAGCTAAGTCTGAGGCGAATAATTTTGGCAGAAGGAACAGGGACAGGCAATATACACTTAATGGCACAGTTTTAAAGAGTGTGCAGAGACAGAGGGACCTGGGAGTTAATGTGCATAGGTCCCTGAAGGTGGCGGGATATATTGAGAGAGTGGTTAGCAAAGAATATGGAACTTGGGCTTCATAAATAGAGGTATTGAGTACCAAAGTAGAGAAGTTTTACCGAACCTTTATAAAGCGCTGGTTAGGCCACAACTGGAGTATTGTATCCAATTTTGGTCACCACACTTTCGGAAGGATGTGAAGGCACTTGAGAGGGTGCAGAGGAGATTTACCAGAATGGTTCCGGGGATGGGGGATCTTAGTTACAAGGGCAGGTTGGAGAAGCTGGATTTTAATTTCATTAGAGCAAAGGAGGTTGAGGGGTGATTTGATAGAGGTGTACAAGATTATGACGGGTTTGGATAGGCTAGACGGGGAAAGGCAGTTCCCACTAGTTGAAGGTACAAGGACTAGGGGACACAGATTTAAGGTTTTGGGCAAGAGATACAGGGGGGATGTGAAGAAAAACTTTTTTACGCAGCGAGTGGTGAGAACCTGGAACTCGCTGCCGACGGAAGTGGTGGAAGCGGAGACACTCAGGGCTGGATTTTTTCCGTCCCGAGGAGGCGGGTATGGAGGCAGGACTGCCGGGAAAGTTGCAGAATTTATGGGGCGGATGGTTTGTAGTGTACATTAATGATTTAGATATGAATGTAGGAGCTATGATCAGTAAGTTTGCAGATGACACGAAAATTGGTGGAGTGGTAAATAGTGAGGAGGGAAGCCTTAGGCTACAGGATGATATAGACGGGTTGGTCTGATGGGCAGAACAGTGGCAAATGGAATTTAACCCTGAAACGTGTGAGGTAATGCATTTTGGGAGGACTAACAAGGCAAAGGAATACACAATAAATGGTAGGACCCTAGGAAGGACAGAGGATCAGAGGGACCTTGGTGTGCATGTACATAGATCCCTGAAAGCAGCAGGACAGGTAGATAAGGTGGTTGAAAAGGCATATGGGATACTTGGCTTCATTAGCCGACGCATAGAATACTAGCTGGGGGGGGCCCCGCGTTGCCAGGGCTGCTTTGGGGCGGGCGGTTTAAATCGAGTCCCAGGCTTTCGGGCCTGTCTCTGTGTCCCTCTGTGAATCTGCTGCCGGGCAACATTTCTACCTTTTAATACCTTCAAAGATGAAAGTGAAAGTACTTATAAAACGTTTTTGGTAAATGTTATGTTATTTTTAAAAGAGATACTAACTTTTTCGAAGCTGGATTAGCAGATTTTGAGCTGGAGGTAGTGAAGCAATGGCTGCCCGATGCCTGAGTTGAAAAGCATTAGTCCCGCCCACAGACGCAGCGATTGGCCAACCATCAGGTGACTGAACTGTAGGATTGGTCAATCATGATGGCACAGGATTGGTCGACCTTGACGTCAGTCAATCAATGCTAATTAGCAGATAATGAGTTTAATTTTGAAGGTTTTTTGCATAACGCGCGAACAATTTTCGTCCGACCGAAAAGTAAATATGCTTATGACGGTTCTGCAATCGTAAGCTTTCTTTCGATGTAACACACGTGTAGGTATGCTCCATAACTTTCGAGTTTATACAATATAGACAGACAGACAGAATGACAGACAGATGTATCCTTTTATATCTATATACTAGCTAGGGGGGCCCGGTGTTGCCAAGGCTTTTTTGTAAAACAGCAGTTTACAGGGCCGCGCGGTTTACGGCCGGCCGCTGCCGCTCCCCCGCTCTGTGTCTCGGGCCGAGCGG
>NC_140991.1:244210537-244250464 GCF_052327205.1 Somniosus microcephalus | reverse complement strand
TTGACCAATCGGGGGGGGGAGTTTTGTTGTTGAGAGAAACAGTTAGTTGAATTGCAAACCTCATTAGCCGTTGACCAATCAGGGGAGCTTCGTTGTTGTTGAGAGAAACGGTGATTTGAATTGCAATCCTCATTAGCCGTTGACCAATCAGGGGAGTGTCATAGCCGTGTTTACTTTTAAAAAATGTTCAAAAAACAGACTAAATCTGCTGATTAGCTGTTGACCAATCCTAACGCTCATTAGTGGGCGGGGCCTGGGTTAGATATAGAGTAAATCTGCGATGCATTGCACAATCAAACTGCCAGTGCAACCACAGCACTGGTTATTTACCGAGTAAAGGGGGTGGTGGGGGGGAGACAGTGATTACAAGGGGGGGGGGGGGGAGTTATTGATTACACGGGGGGGGAGACATTGATTACACGGGAGACAGTCATTACACGGGGGGGGGGAGTCAGTCAGTACACGCCTCTCTCTCTTCCCCCCCCCAGTCGCTCTCTCTATTCCACCCCCCCATTAGCCGTTGACCAATCGGGGGGGGGGGGGTTTGTTGTTGAGCGAAACAGTGCGTTGATTTGCAAACCTCATTAGCCGTTGACCAATCAGGGGAGTTTCGTTGTTGTTGAGAGAAAAGATTTAGTTGAATTGCAAACCTCATTAGCCCTTGACCAATCAGGGGAGTGTCATAGTCGTGTTTACTTTTAAAAAATGTTCAAAAAACAGACTAAATCTGCTGATTAGCTGTTGACCAATCCTAACGCTCATTAGTGGGCGGGGCCTGGGTTAGATATAGAGTATATATAGATTTTACTTCAGTCTTTCCTGAAAAAATAAATAAACTCTCTCCCCCCACTCGCTCTCTCTCTCTTCCCCCTCCAGGTCTCTCTCGCTCTCTCTCTCCCCCCACTCGCTCTCTCTCTCTTCCCCCCTCCAGTCTCTCTCGCTCTCTCTTCCCCCCCCACTCGCTCTCTCTTCCCCCCACCATTCGCTCTCTCTCTCCCCCCACCATTCGCTCTCTCTCTTCCCCCCCGTCGCGCTCTCTCTTCACCCATCTCTCTCTCTCTCCCCCCAGTCTCTCTCTCCTCTCTTCCCCAGTCTCTCTCTCTCTCTCTCCCCCCAGTCTCTCTCTCTCTCTCCCCCCCAGTCGCTCTCTCTCTCCCCCCCCAGTCTCTCTCTCTCTCCCCCCCCCAGTCTAGCTCTCTCTCTTCCCCCCAGTCTCTCCCTCTCTCTCTCCCCCAGTCTCTCTCTCCCCCCCAGTCTCTCTCTCTCTGTCTCTCTTTCTCTCTCTCACCCCAGTCTCTCCCTCTCTCTCCCCCCCCGTCTCTCTCTCTCTGTCTCTCTTTCTCTCTCTCCCCCCAGTCTCTCCCTCTCTCTCCCCCAGTCTCTCTCTCCCCCCAGTCTCTCTCTCTCCCCCCCAGTCTCTCTCTCTCTCTCTCCCCCCAGTCTCTCTCTCTCTCTCTCTCCCCCAGTCTCTCTCTGTATCTGTCTCTCTCCCCCCAGTCTCTCTCTCTCTCTCTCTCTCTCTCCCCCCAGTCTCTCTCTCTCTCTCTCTCCCCCCCAGTCTCTCTCTCTCTCCCCCCAGTCCAGTCTCTCTATCTCCCCCCAGTCTCTGTCTCTCTCTCTCTCTCTCTCCCCCCCAGTCTCTCTCTCTCTCCTCTCTCTCCCCCCCAGTCTCTCTCTCTCTCTCTCTCCCCCAGTCTCTCTCTCTCTCTCCCCCCAGTTTCTCTCTCTCTCTCTCCCCCAGTCTCTCTCTCTCTCTCTCCCCCAGTCTCTCTCTCTCTCTCTCCCCAGTCTCTCTCGTCTCTCTCTCCCCAGTCTCTCTGTCCCCCCCAGTCTCTCTCTCTCTCTCCCCCCCAGTCTCTCTCTCTCTCTCTCTCCCCCCCCAGTCTCTCTCTCTCTCTCTCTCCCCCCCCAGTCTCTCTCTCTCTCTGTCTCTCTCTCTCTCCCCCCAGTTTCTCTCTCCCTCTCTCTCTCCCCCAGTCTGATTCTCTCTCTCTCTCCCTCTTCCTCCCCCCGTCTCTCTCTCTCCCCAGTCTGATTCTCTCTCTTCCTCCTCCTCCTCTTCCTCTCCTCCCCCCCAGTCTCTCTCTTTCTCTTCCACCCACCAGTCTCCCTCCCTTCCCCACCTCCCTTTCCCCCCCACCTCCCTTTCCGTCTGTCTCTCTCCTTCCCCTGCTGTGTGTCTGTGCTTCCCCCTCTTTCTCTGTCCTTCCCACACAGACAGACACACACTCATTTGCATATAGAAGAATTAATTTTTCTTTTTTCATAACAGAATGCCACCAAGGAAACATCCAAGACTTGGCCGCAACACTTCTGCTGCTTCCCGGAGAAAGGATCAAAAAGCTGCTGAAACTGAGGAGCAGAGACAGGCTCGCCTTCAGGCTGACCACGACAGACGTGCTGCTGCTAGATCAGCTGAGACTTCCGAACAATCTGAGGGACGTCTTGCTGCTGACAGAAGAAGACATGCCACAGCCAGATCAGCTGAGACTTCCGAACAATCTGAGGGACGTCTTGCTGCTGACAGAGGAAGACATGCCACAGCCAGATCAGCTGAGACTTCCGAACAATCTGAGGGACGTCTTGCTGCTGACAGAGGAAGACATGCCACAGCCAGATCAGCTGAGACTCCTGACCAGACTCAGTCACGTCGTCAAGCCGACAGTCGACACAGGGGCATTGCCACATCTGACATTTTGAATCATTGGGTTGGAGCAGCCTTCTCCTATACACCCACCATCAATTATGAAGCCGACCACACAATCATCATTGGCAAGATGACCATCATTTGCCCTCACTGTGACGCTCTCAAGTGGAAGGAGGAAACTGATGGGATATGCTGCAATGGAGGAAAGGTTAAACTTGCAACATTAACAGCTCCACCTGAACCCCTGCACTCACTTCTGTTTGGCCAAACTGCAGCTTCAACAGATTTCCTCACTCACATCAGAAAGTATAACAACTGCTTTGCAATGACCTCTTTTGGTGCAAACAGAGTGCGTGAATCTGGATTTTGCCCAACTTTTAAAGTTCATGGACAGGTGTACCATACAATTGGCTCCCTACTTCCTCTACCAAACGAAAGACCTCAGTTTCTGCAGATCTACTTCTTGGGTGATGATGAAGAGCAAGCCAATCGCCGCAGGGAAGCTGCTGTTCTCCCCGCACAACAACACACACATCAAAATTGATATTTTGTTTGCGTTACAGCGGATGCTTCATCAGCAAAACCCATACATTCAGAGTTTCAAAACAGCTATGGAACAAATTACAAATCAAGACCTCAAAATTGTCATCAAAGCTAACAAGACTCCTGCAGGTGAACATGAGCGACGCTTCAATGCTCCGACCACCAATGAAGTAGCCATTGTCATTGTGGGCCAAGAATTTGAACAACGGGACATTGTGTTGCACATGAGAGGTGGTCCACTTAAAAGAATTTCTGAGCTTCACAGGTCATATGATCCTCTGCAATACCCGCTTTTGTTTTGCCATGGGGAAGATGGATACGATGTCTATAACAAGATCCCACATGTTGACCCTGAAACTGGTGTTCCACCTACAGGCCAAAGGCAAAAGATGGTTTCTGCCATGGAATTATATTCATACAGGCTGATGGAACGACAAACTGCTTCAAACCACCTGCTTCACTCTGGACGACTTCTGCAGCAGTTCCTCACTGACATGTTTGCGAAAATAGGAGAGCGGCTTAATTGGTTCCGGCATAACCAAAATCATTTGAGAGTTGCAGACTATATACACTTACGAGATGCTGTGGCCAATGATGGCAACACTGAGGACATTGGTCAACTGGTCATCCTACCATCCACCTTCGTTGGAGGTGCTAGGTACATGCATGAGCACACGCAAGATGCCATGACCTATGTCAGAAACTATGGCAGACCTGACCTCTTCATCACCATGACTTGCAATCCCCAATGGCAGGAGTTCCCACCCAAAGCTGGTACTGAAAGGCATGACCTCATAGCACGGGTCTTCCACCTCAAAGTTAAAAACCTGATGAAACTCGTGATTAAGGGCAAACTTTTTGGTGCACACCGTTGCTACATCTACAGCATTGAGTGGCAGAAGAGAGGACTTCCTCATGTTCATCTTTTACTATGGCTTCAGGCAAAGATTCACCCCAATCAACTTGATTCTTTCATCTCTGCAGAGCTACCCGATAAGGACAAGGATCCAATCCTGTTTAATGTTATTGTAAAAAATATGATTCATGGTCCTTGTGGCCGACACAACCCTTCTTCTCCCTGCATGAAAAACAATGCATGTACAAAAGGCTACCCAAAGCCACTGCGTGAACAAACTCAGCATGGCGAGGATGGCTATCCTTCCTACAGGAGAAGGTGCAAAGAGAGTGGGGGTTTCAGCACTCAAATTAAAATGCGAACTAGAAAATCTAGCGACTCAGCTCAACCTGGTCCGTCAACTGAGACAACACAGGAAAGACAGACATTTGAAGTTGACAACCGTTGGATTGTTCCTTACTGTCCACTCCTATCCAGGCTCTTCAAATGTCACATCAATGTGGAGTACTGCCACTCAGTTAAGTCTATCAAATATGTGTGCAAGTACATCCATAAGGGCAGTGACCAAGCTGTCTTTGATCTTGAAATGGCTGGACAACAAAATCAAAATGATGAGATCACCACACATTTGATGGGCCGTTACATCTGCAGCAATGAGGCAGCCTGGCGAACTTTTGGATTTGACATCCACAAGCGTTACCCCACTATCACTAAATTAGATGTTCACTTGGAAAATGGACAAAGGGTTTTATTCCGACCAGGAGATGCCAGGCAATGTGCTGAGGAACCTCCAAAGACAAAACTTACAGCATTCTTTCAGTTGTGCCAAACAAATGACTTTGCCAAGACACTTTTGTATTATCAGGTGCCCAAGTACTACACCTGGCAGCCAAACAAGACATGGCGGGCTCGCCGACCTGGGGCAGGTCAAAAGGAAGTTCCTGGTCATACAGGGGTGTACTCATCGGATGCACTTGGCAGAGTCTACACAGTCCATCCAAACAACAGAGTGCTTTCATGTTCGTCTGCTCTTCCATGACGTTGCTGGCCCGACATCATTTAATGACCTCAAGACTGTCAATGGCCATCTGTGTGACTCTTTTCAAGAAGCTTGCCGCATGAGAGGCCTCATTGAGGGTGACACTCATTGGGATGCAGCGATGAGAGAAGCTGCTCTGTGTTACCCCGCCAATCGCCTACGGAAACTCTTTGCCCTTATAATTGCCTTCTGCACACCTTCCAATCCAAAGCAATTGTGGGCAGATCACAAAGACTGCCTCACAGAAGACATCTTACGCCAACTCGCCAGAGCCAACCCCACAATGGCACTGAACTACACTGCTGCGATGTACAATCAGGCATTGATCCTTTTGGAGGACCAGACTTTGAAATTGGTTGGCAAGTCTCTGACTCAGTTGAACCTTACATCTCCCAATAGGAATGATTCTCCAGGTCTCAGCAGAGAGGTCCTCAGAGAAACCACCTACAATGTTGAGGAACTGAGTTCCTTTGTCACAGTCACTGAGCCTAAATTGCTTCCAGAGCAGAAACAGACTTACAGGTTGGTTCTCGATATGGTGCAAAACAACACTCCTGGTATTATCTTCCTCGATGCCCCTGGTGGGACAGGAAAGACATTCCTGATCAATCTATTGCTGGCCACGGTTCGCTCTAAGGGATTCATTGCACTGGCTGTTGCCTCATCAGGAATCGCTGCAACTCTTCTGCAAGGAGGTCGCACAGCCCACTCAACCTTTGCTCTGCCTCTGGATCTGACAACACAAGAAGAACCAGAGTGATCTCCTGGAAGAATTTCGATCGCCTAGATGGGTCGGAGAGGAATTTCCCAGATTTTTTTCTCCCAAGTTGGCCATTGGGTCTTTATCTGGTTTTTCGCCTCTCCCGGGAGATCACATGGGTTCGGGTGGATGCAGAGTGATAGAAGATTTGAGGTTAGGATCAGATCAGCCATGATCTTATTGAATGGTGGAGCAGGCTCGAGGGGCCGATTGGCCTACTCCTGCTCCTATTTCTTATGTTCTTATGTGTCGCATTAGCAAAGGAACTGGTGCTGCTGAGATGCTTCAAAAGTCTCGATTGATTGTGTGGGATGAGTGTACAATGGCCCACAAGAGGTCACTTGAAGCAGTCAACAGAACTCTTAAAGATCTGAGAGGCAACGATATCCTGATGGGTGGCATCCCCCTGTTGCTGGCAAGTGATTTCCGCCAAATCCTGCCAGTTGTCCCAAGAGGAACACCAGCGGATGAAATCAATGCATGTCTCAAGGCATCCCATCTGTGGCGAAATGTGCAAACAGTCCATTTGATCACAAACATGCGTGTTCATATCCATGGTGACAAGATGTCAGAATCCTTTGCGTGACTTTTACTACAATTAGGAGAAGGAAAGTTGCCCGTTGACAGCAGTGGACAAATCACAATTCCTCCAGACTTTGCCTGTCAAGTAAAAACAGTTGATGAGTTGATCTCAAACGTGTATCCAAACCTCCTCAATCATTTGAAAGATCACAACTGGCTGTGTGAACGGTCAATACTTGCACCCAGGAATGATACTGTCAACGACATCAACACGCTGCTTCTTGAAAAACTCCCTGGCCAAGAGCAAATATATAAAAGCGTTGACACTGTTTGTGACCGTGCTGATGGGGTAAACTACACCACTGACTTATTGAACTCATTGCAGCCTTCCGGAACGCCTGCTCACAAACTGGTACTAAAGGAAGGCGCCCCCATCATGCTCCTAAGAAACTTATCTGCACCCAAGTTGTGCAATGGAACCAGACTGGTAGTCAAAAAGCTCATGCCACATGTGATTGAGGCTACCATCATCTCAGGCTGTGCCAGAGGGGAGGATGTTCTCATTCCTCCAATTCCTATGGTACCAACTGACTTTCCATTTCAATTCAGAAGGCAACAGTTGCCTGTGAGAATTTGTTTCGCAATGTCAATAAACAAGGCACAAGGGCAGACTTTGAAGGTTGCTGGCATCAACTTACTGAGGTCCTGTTTTTCACATGGCCAGTTGTACGTGGCATGTTCAAGAGTTTGCACATCAAGAAATCTGTTCATTTTAACACCCTCAGGGAAAACAGAAAATGTTGTCTATGATCTGGCTCTGCAATAATACACAGTACTTTCACCTTCATCTACTCCTCCATGAGGTTGCTAGCCGAACATCATTTCATGACCTCAAAACTCTGACTGGCCATCTCTGTACCTCCTTTATAAAAGCTTGCCCCGGGAGAGTAATCTTTGAGGATGACATTCATTGACATGCAACAATGACAGAAGCATGCTTCGCTCTAAGTGATTAATTGCACTGGCTGTTGCCTCATCAGGAACCGCTGCAACTCTTCTCCAAGGAGGTCGCACTGCCCACTCAAGTAGAAAGCTGAATGCTTTCAGGTAAGATGCAGTGTTATTCTGTACAGCATGCTATATAGCAGATAATATACTTTAACACACACCAGCACGGTTAATCTCAACTTTAACTAAAGAGAAAGGTGAAAAATAACACCAATTATCAGTCACTGGTAATTTATTATTACATACTGCATGTGGTCTCTGGGTAGTCTTTTGGGACCTGAAATTATGCCTTAGCCCATTTAAAATAAATAGCCTAATTCCTCAAACTCACTAATTGTTTGTACACAAATATCCTACAAAGTTATTTCACTGCCTTAAAAATATTTTTCCCCTTTTTGTATATGATTTTCTCCTTGCTTAATCAAACATTCAATGTTGCCTCATCAGGAATCGCTGCAACTCTTCTCCAAGGAGGTCGCGCTGCCCACTCAAATAGAAAGCTGAATGCATTCAGGTAAGATGCAGTGTTATCCTGTACAGCATGCTATATAGTAGATAATATATTTTAACACACACCAGCACGGTTAATCTCAACTTTAACTAAAGAGAAAGGTGTAAAATAACACCAATATATCCCACCAAGTAATTTCACTGCCTTAAAAGTATTTTTCTCCTTTTTGTGTATGATTTTCTCCTTGCTTAATCAAACATTCAATGTTGCCTCATCAGAAATCGCTGCAACTCTTCTCCAAGGAGGTTGCACTGCCCACTCAACCTTTGCTCTCCCTCTGGATCTGACAAGATTCATTGCACTGGCTGTTGCCTCATCAGGAACCGCTGCAACTCTTCTCCAAGGAGGTCGCACTGCCCACTCAAGTAGAAAGCTGAATGCTTTCAGGTAAGATGCAGTGTTATTCTGTACAGCATGCTATATAGCAGATAATATACTTTAACACACACCAGCACGGTTAATCTCAACTTTAACTAAAGAGAAAGGTGAAAAATTAACACCAATTATAAGTCACTGGTAATTTATTATTACATACTGCATGTGGTCTCTGGGTAGTCTTTTGGGACCTGAAATTATGCCTTAGCCCATTTAAAATAAATAGCCTAATTCCTCAAACTCACATTGTTTGTACACAAATATCCTACAAAGTAATTTCACTGCCTTAAAAATATTTTTCCCCTTTTTGTGTATGATTTTCTACTTGCTTAATCAAACATTCAATGTTGCCTCATCAGGAATCGCTGCAACTCTTCTCCAAGGAGGTCGCACTGCCCACTCAACCTTTGCTCTCCCTCTGGATCTGACAAGATTCATTGCACTGGCTGTTGCCTCATCAGGAACCACTGCAACTCTTCTCCAAGGAGGTCGCACTACCCACTCAAGTAGAAAGCTGAATGCTTTCAGGTAAGATGCAGTGTTATCCTGTACAGCATGCTATATAGCAGATAATATACCTTAACACACATACCAGCACGCTTAATCTGAACTTTAATTAAAGAAAAAGGTGAAAAATAACACCAATTCTCAGTCACTGGTAATTTATTATTACATACTGCATGTGGTCTCTGGGTAGACTTTTGGGACCTGAAATTATGCCTTAGCCCATTTAAAATAAATAGCCTAATTCCTCAAACTCACTAATTGTTTGTACACAAATATCCTACAAAGTAATTTCACTGCCTTAAAAATATTTTTCCCCTTTTTGTGTATGATTTTCTCCTTGCTTAATCAAACATTCAATGTTGCCTCATCAGAAATCGCTGCAACTCTTCTCCAAGGAGGTTGCACTGCCCACTCAAATAGAAAGCTGAATGCTTTCAGGTAAGATGCAGTGTTATCCTGTACAGCATGCTATATAGCAGATAATATACTTTAACACGCACCAGCACGGTTAATCTCAACTTTAACTAAAGAGAAAGGTGTAAAATAACACCAATATATCCCACCAAGTAATTTCACTGCCTTAAACGTATTTTTCCCCTTTTTGTGTATGATTTTCTCCTTGCTTAATCAAACATTCAATGTTGCCTCATCAGGAATCGCTGGAACTCTGCTCCAAGGTGGTCGCATCGCCCACTCAACCTTTGCTCTCCCTCTGGATCTGACAAGATTCATTGCACTGGCTGTTGCCTCATCAGGAACCGCTGCAACTTTTCTCCAAGGAGGTCACACTGCCCACTCAACCTTTGCTCTCCCTCTGGACCTGACAAGACAACACCCAGTGTGTAACATTAGCAAAAGAACTGGTGCTGCTTAGCTGCTTCAAAAGTTTAAGCTCATTGTGTGGGATGAGTACAAAGGCCCACAAGAGGGCATTTGAAGCACTCAACAGAACTCTTATTGATTATAAAATCACTCTGTACAATACCAAACCTATTAGGTTTTCAAACTTTTACCAGAAGGAGTATTCACTTAGTCTTTGGTTGTAACTCCAGCATATTGTAAAATGTTCTATTGTTCTACATTATTGAAATAAATGTTCACTGTTGATTTCTAAACTGACCTGTAAATGTCTGCGATTGTATCTTTTATTTCACTATTCAACTCATTGAATCTTTGTGAATAATGTAATATCACTCCTGGTGCTTGGGAAGAGTTCTTCAATCCCAACAGTTTTATAAACAGCTTTATAAACATGGCACAGGGTTCTTGAGTTCCCCCTCTCCCAAACCGCTTTCCCCCCCCCATCCCTTTCTATCTTTCCCGCCCTCCCCTCCCTGCCTCCCCTGCTCTCTCTCTTCCCCCTAACTCGCGCTCTCTCTCTCTCTCCCCCCCCCAACTCGCGCTCTCTCTTCCAACAACATGCCCTCGAGAAAGCCTCGGCACCGCCGGGCTCCCCCACTCGCTCTCTCTCTTCCCCCCCACTCGCTCTGTCTCTTCCCCCCCACTCGCTCTCTCTCTTCCCCCCCCCCACTCGCTCTCTCTCTTCCCCCCCCCACTCGCTCTCTCTCTTCCCCCCCACTCGCTCTCTCTTCCCCCCACTCGCTCTCTCTCTTCCCCCGACTCGCTCTCTCTTCCCCCCCACTCGCTCTCCCCCCCCCACTCGCACGCTCTCTCTCTTCCCCCCCACTCGCGCTCTCTCTCTTCCCCCCCACTCGCTCTCTCTTCCCCCCCACTCGCTCTCTCTTCCCCCCCACTCGCTCTCTCTCTTCCCCCCCACTCGCGCTCTCTCTTCCCCCCCACTCGCTCTCTCTTTCCCCCCCGCTCAGTCGCTCTCTCTCTGCCGCCCCCCCACCTCCCCCAGTCGCTCTCTCTCTTCCACCCCCCACTACCCCCCAGTCGCTCTCTCTCTCTCTTCCAACAACAACATGCCCTCGAAAAAGCCTCGGCACCGCCGGGCACCCCCAGCTAGTCTATATATATAAAACGGTATGTCTCTCTGTCTTTCTGTCTCTTTGTCCGGCTATACAATCAAAAGTTATAGAGCGTACCTACACGTGTGTTACATCAAAAGAAAGCTTACGATTCCAGAACGGTCGTAAGCGTATTTACGTTTCGGTGAGACAAAAATTGTGCCCGCGGTATCCAAAAAACGTTCAAAATTCCGCTCATTATCTGCTCATTAGCATTGAGTGACGTCGAGGTCGACCAATCATACGGTCGAGCGACCCGACGGTCGACCAATCGCTGCGTGGCGGGGGCGGGTTCCTGGCGCGTGCGGGCGGGCCCTCCTCGAGTCGAGTGACAGGACGATTGACCAATCCTACGCTTCGGTGACCTGACGGTCGACCAATTGGTGCGTGTGTGGGCGGGCCTTATCGTTCTGAACTGAGGTGAGACGCCGCCATCTTGATTCCAAACTTTTCATTTCTTTTTCCCGCTTTCTGCGTCTTTAAAAAAAATTGCTTTTAAAACACATTTTGTTTTTAAAAAAAGTTAATTACTTTCTAAATCTTTTATCTAATCTCATTAATTTTCCTACCTTTCCCCGTTTTTGCAGGTAGGCCTCGAAGCCTGGGCGTCTGTTGCCAGCTATGCTGGACCCTAGGCAATTGTTTTGTGGCAAGCTGCTCCCACCCCTTACCCCACCGCTGGGCCCGATTCTGAACCAGCGGCCAGCCATCTTGGTAAAGGCTGGCTGGGCTCACTGCAAGCTCCTCGCGCTGCACGGCGCACCTCCACAGAGAACGCGGCCAGAGAGAAGCGAGGTTAGCCGGGGGGGGGGGGGCGGGGCTCGGGAGGGGGAGCGGAGAGAGTTACCCCGGCAACCGGGCTCACCAGGCGCAATCGGCCGTCTCAAGCCGCTCAGGCCCAGGCCTGGTCCCAGAGAGCGGGAGGCGGAGAGGGGAGGAGGGTTACCAAGGCAACCGGGCCCGGTCGGCCGTCTCAAGCCGCCTCAGGCCCGGCCTCGGGAGGGCGGGGCTCGGGCTGACCGGGGCGCTGCGCTCGGCATGTCAGTGCGTGGGGCGGCA
The DNA here is from genome assembly GCF_052327205.1 of Somniosus microcephalus. Classification (NCBI taxonomy): domain Eukaryota; kingdom Metazoa; phylum Chordata; class Chondrichthyes; order Squaliformes; family Somniosidae; genus Somniosus; species Somniosus microcephalus. Next base: position 244,238,667 of record NC_140991.1, on the reverse strand, counting down.
CGGAGCTCAGCGAAGCCATCGCCGGCAGAGGGGAGAGGGTCTACTGGCTCCCCCCCCTCCTTCCCCCACCCCTCCTCTCCCCCCCCACCCTCTCCCTTCCCCCCCACCCTCTCCCCTTCTCTCTCGTTTGTGTAGTACTCTCGCTCAATCCTCAGTTTGTGTTTCTTTCTCTATCCCTCTCCCAGTTCGTATGTGTTTCTCTCTCCCTTCTCCAGTTTGTGTTGCTCTCTCTGGAGTTTCCAGGTGATTTTGTTTCGCTCCAATCCTATCCTCACAAGCAGCAATGAAGTGACGTGTTCCTGGGGACCAGCACGGTCAAACAACGGGGTTTGGCTGCGAACCACGACAGCCGGAGTACTTGTGCATACAAGGATCATTTCTCCCGACCTCGCCAACAGCAGCACTTGGGAGAGCAATCGTCCATTCTGGTAGACTCAGAGTTATACAGCACGGATAGAGGCCCTTCGGCCCATCGTGTCCGCGCCGGCCATCAAGCCCTGTCTAATCTAATCCCATATTCCAGCATTTGGTCCGTAGCCTTGTATGCTATGGCATTTCAAGTGCTCATCCAAATGCTTCTTAAATGTTGTGAGGGTTCCTGCCTCCACAACCCTTTCAGGCAGTGAGTTCCAGACTCCAACCACCCTCTGGGTGAAAAAGTTCTTTCTCAAATCCCCTCTAAACCTCCCGCCCTTTACCTTGAATCTATGCCCCCTAGTTATTGACCCCTCTACTGAGGGAAAAAGCTCCTCAGCATCCATCCTATCTATGCACCTCATAATTTTGTACACCTCAATCATGTCCCCCCTCAGCCTCCTCTGCTCCAAGGAAAACAAACCCAATCTGCCCAGTCTCTCTTCATAGCTGAAGCGCTCCAGCCCTGGTAACATCCTGGTGAACCTCCTCTGCACCCTCTCTAACGCGATCACATCCTTCCTGTAGTGTGGCGACCAGAACTGCACACAGTATTCCAGCTGTGGCCTAACCAGTGTTTTATACAGCTCCATCATAACCTCCTTGCTCTTATATTCTATGCCTCGGCTAATGAAGGCGTATCCCATATGCCTTTTTTACCACCTTATCCACCTGTTCCGCCGCCTTCAGGGATCTGCGTACTTGCACACCCAGATCCCTCTGACCCTCCGTCTTGCCTAGGGTCTTTCCATTCATTGTGTATTCCCTTGCCTTGTTAGTCCCCCCAAAGTGCATCACCTTGCACTTTTCCGGGTTGAATTCCATTTGCCACTGTTCCGCCCATCTGACCAACCCATCTATATCGTCCTGCAGACTGAGGCTACCCTCCTCGCTATTTACCACCCTACCAATTTTTGTATCATCCGTGAACTTACTGATCATACCTTTTACATTCATATCCAAGTCATTAATGTAGACCACAAACAGCAAGGGACCCAGCACCGATCCCTGTGGTACCCCACTGGCCACAGGCTTCCAGTCACAAAAACAACCTTCGACCATCACCCTCTGCCACTAAGCCAGTTTTGTATCCAATGTGCCAAGGCACCCTGGATTCCATGGGCTCTTACCTTCTTGACCAGTCTCCTGTGCGGGACTTTATCGAAGGCCTTACTGAAATCCATCTATACCACATCCACTGCGTTACCCTCATCCACACACCTAGTCACCCCCTCAAAAAATTCAATCAAATTAGTCAGACATGATCTTCCCTTGAGAAAGCCATGTTGACTATCCCTGATTAATCCTTGCCTCTCCAAGTGGAGACTAATTTTGTCCCTCAGAATTTTTTCCAATAATTTTCCTACCACTGATGTTAGGCTCACTGGCCTGTAGTTCCCCGGTTTTTCCCTACTACCCTTCTTGAATAATGGTACTACATTAGCGGTTCTCCAGTCCTCTGGCACATCCCCTGTGGCCAGAGAGGTCCTGAATATATGTGTTAGAGCCCCCGCAATCTCTTCCTTTGCCCCACACAGCAGCCTGGGATACATTTCATCCGGGCCTGGGGATTTATCCATTTTTAGGCCAGCTAAAACCGCCAATACCTCCTCCCTCTCGATGTTAATATGTTCGAGCATATCACAGTCTCCCCGCCCTATTTCTATGTCTACATCGTCCTTCTCCATAGTGAAAACAGATGCAAAAAATTCATTTAGAACCCCTCCTACATCTTCTGGCTCCACACACAGATTGCCACTTTTGTCCCTAATGGGCCCTATTTTTTTCCCTAGTTATCCTCTTACCCTTAATATACTTATAAAACATCTTAGGATTTTCCTTTATTTTGCTCGCCAGTGTTATTTCATGGCCCCTCCTTGATCTCCTAATTTCTTTTTTAAGTATCCCCCTGCACTTTTTGTACTCCTCTAGGGCTTCCTCTGTCTTTAGCCTTTTGTATCTGCCAAAAGCCCTCCTTTTTTTCCTAATCCATTCTCGTATATCCCCTGACATCCAAGGTTCCCTGTGGTTTTTGGAACCACCCTTGACCTTTACGGGAACATGTTGTCATTGTATGATCTCAATCTCCCTTCTGAAAGCCTCCCATTGCTCCGATGCGGATTTTCCTACAAGTAGCTGATCCCAGTCCATTTTGGCCAGATCCTGCCTTATCCTATTAAAATCGGCCTTCCCCCAATTTAGAACCTTTATTTCCGGCCCATCCCTGTCCTTTTCCATGACCACCTTAAATCTTACCATATTATGGTCACTGTCACCAAAGTGCTCACCTACTAGCACTTTTTCCACTTGGCCGGCCACATTCCCTAGAATTAGGTCCAGTACCGCCCCCTCTCTTGTAGGACTTTCTACATGCTGGCTCAAAAAGCTCTCCTGGATGCACTTTAAGAATTCTACACCCTCTGAGCCTTTCACACTCTGACTATCCCTGCCCAAAGTGGATGGTTAGGGAACCCTACTATTAGAATGGTGGCTTAGATTCTGTTGTGTTGGTACCTTTCTACCTAGACACAATTTAGGACTCAGAACTCAGAGATTCAAACATGAAGTGCTTTATTGGAAGGAAAGGAAGTTCTGGAAAGTTCCGAACAAAGAGAGCTAAACTTAACAGAGAACACCCAACCATTTATCTCCTGTGACAGCACCACCACAGGTGGGAGGAGAACACACAATACATAACAGATTCCAATCACAAATCAAACTACCGGAAACACAGGCCCAGAATTTGCATTTGGAAACTGGCAGCGTCCATCGTCATTCCACCTTTGGTTCATCGTCATTGCAACTTCAGGATTTGTGCATGCGCCAAATCCCGAAGTTGTGGTCTGACAGCTCCGAAACAGGCTGCGCTGTGCAGCACCACACCTCCCCAGTCTACCCAAGCTTAACGAAGCATTATATTAATAGCTGGATATGTATGCTATTGACACCTATTCCATTACAAGCCATAAGAAATTGCATATACACAACTCGGGGCATCTCGTCTGGGTCCTGTTCGCTCAAAGAAGCAGATAACTAATCTACACCCTCTCCTTTATATATAGTCATTCTTGTTTTTACCTTTTTCAGCCAACTGTGGCAAATATCCCTCCTTTCACAAGTACATAAGTAGAGCCATGATTACTACAGAGGGCACATGCTATACTTTCTCAAGGCTGTAGACCGACTTCACTCCTTTCTTTGTCCAATATTTTCTATTATCCCTCTGCTTCTATTTCCTTAACTTTATCTTCCTGTTTTGTCTGGTTTGCTCAAATAAATTAGACACAGTAGCAATCCCAACACTGAGCCTAGGACATCACACTCAGTACATCCTTCCCCACTAACCTAACTCCTTCAACAAGTATCTGTTTGCTACCCTTCAACCAAATTCTCAAATTCCCTGGGTTTACCCTGAATCCATATAGCTTTTAAGTTTAACTAATAGCCTTCCACATGTAACTTTGTCAAATACCTACTGAAAATCTCTGTACACCACACCATCTACTTGGGTTATCACTTTCTCAAAAGATTAAGTCGAGGAGTTTGGTAAGGCTGGACCTGTCCCTTCTGAATCCACGTTGACTGCTGAACTGAGTTGAAAGCCAACACCATTGTGGTTATAATTAGTTTGCACTTGCATAAGTTTTGCATACGATTCTGGATCTCAGCTGGTCTATTTGATATATGTCAGATTTCTCCATTTACAATCAACTCAGCAGTCTTGTAAAGCTCTGGGCAGAATTGGCAGAGGCCTCAGCCAAGTGGGTGAACAGAACATCTGCTTAAAGATTTGCTGGGGATGAGGGGGTAAAAGGGAGGAAATTAAAATGAAGAGTATTCTTTAAAAAAAATTCAGAGCAGCCCTGCATACGAAGATAACTTTAAACAATGGAGTTCAGCAAATTGTTACATATTTGTATCGTATCAAAAGTAACCTTTGAAGCTTAAGGACAATAGAGAAAGGAAATGCCGTAAGACCCTCAGTTGATCAAGTACTCAAAAGTTTAAAAGTCAAATCATTACACACCTCAACAGTTGCACTTAACCATTAACATTTATTTATACCATACATTTATTTATACCATTCCCAAGAATCACTTATAAATGACTTACTGAATCACTTAGTTATGAATAATCTTACAAAAATGTCCATGGAAAATAAAATAAAGTCCAGAACAGCACGTGTCATAAATTTATTCTGCTTGCTTTCCTGGCCTACAAGTTCAGATACCCAAACCCTTTTATTTACAGATACTCATTTCTTAAGCTTCAAGCCATACATTTTCCCAGTTCATGCATGTCCTGCTGTAAACCTTTTCCACAAAATCCAATTAAGAGGATAAAAAGCAGTAATCTCAGATCAAATTAAAGTTATAACAATGTCTTTCCAGATTAAGGAGGGGGATACAGTTCCATAAAATTCAGCTTATAAATGGGTCACTTGAGCATCCTCCACAGGTACATTATAATGTCGGTCATCCTCAGTTATTAGAGTAACCATTGGCCAGTCCTCCTTGTGATCATCAGGATAGAAGGTGATAAACTCATCAGTTCCAAATTTGTATAACCTGAAAACTCTGATAGTCAACTGTAAGGAGTATCCCAGAAGAAACATTTCAACCTAAAAAAAAAGCCAGAGCGTACGTCAGTTTGATTACTGCTGCTCTGCACAGCCATTTATTGCCTTTGTCAAATGCTGCAGAGGATATAACTACATCAACACACCATCAATTATTAGCTCAGTTCAAAAAGCCCAAACTGATTAAAAGTAGGTACTATTTATGTAACCTAGGCATTTCTCCAGGTTACCTATATCTACGACTCACTCGTGTGGCCCCGTTACACCTAAAAGATAAATGAAATCGCTGAACAAGTATTTATAGGTGAGCTTAACAACAGAAAATGCTGAAATACTCAGCAGGCCAGGCAGCATCCGTGCAGAGAGAAACAGAGTTAACGTTTCAGGTCTGGGACCCTTCATCAGAACTGGAAAAAGCTGGAGATGTAACAGATATTAAGCAGGTGCAGAGACGGGGGGGGGGGGGGGGGTGGTTTAAGAAGGGGAGGTAGGAATTGAAAGAACATACTGTGAAAATGTTGCAAATGGGAATGGCAAAATCATACAGCATGAAAAATGGGGGCAGGGATTATTATCTGAAATTGTTAAACTCGATATAGACCGCAATATATTGTATTCGCTGCTCACGATGCAGTCTCCTCTACATTGGGGAGACCAAATGCAGATTGGGCGACCGCTTTGCAGAACACCTCCATTCAGTCCGTAAGGGTGACCCTGAGCTTTCGGTCACCTGTCACTTTAATTCTCCGCTTCACTCCCACTCTGATCTCTGTGTCCTCGGCCTATTACATTGTTCCAATGAAGCTCAACGTAAGCTCGAGGAACAGCACCTCATCTTTCGATTAGGCACTTTACAGCCTGCCGGACTCAATATCGAGTTCAACAATTTCAGATAATAATTCCTGCCCCCATTTTTCATGCTGTATGATTTTGCCATTCCCATTTGCAACATTTTCACAGTATATTCTTTCAATTCCTACCTCCCCTCCTAAACCCCGCCCCCGTCTCTGCACCTGCTTGATATCTGTTACATCTCCAGCTTTTTCCAGTTCTGATGAAGGGTCCCAGACCTGAAACGTTAACTCTGTTTCTCTCTCCACGGATGCTGCCTGGCCTGCTGAGTATTTCCAGCTGTTATTTCAGATTTCCAGCATCCGCAGTATTTTGCTATTTTATAGGTGAGCTGGTTGTATTGCCTACATTCTTCCTTCTGTGGACATTAGCAGTTGAGGGTCTGAAGTAACAGAAATAAAAATTTGGAGAAAGGCAAAAGCATAGCAAAATTTGATGGGGCGGTCAACTTTAAATCCCTGCAGACAAACTTACTAGCAATATATTAACATGTAACACGCAAGTTGTAGTGTATAGGAAATCTCCCAGATTGGCAGCCTAGCTCAGAGCAGAGCTATAGAAGGGGGGGGGGGGGGAAAGAGAGCAGGAGGAGAAATATAATAAAAGAACCATACCAGAAGGTTATCTCACTGAAGAACAAACTGCATGAACTAAACAGGAAAAATATTACAAAAAGATGGAATTATGGGAATGTTCCTTCCTTCTCCCACCAAGCAAAAAAAGTAGAGATGATGCTGTCTGTTGTAGAGGGGATTGGGGGAGCAGAAGTTAAGAAACAAGGGGGGAACCTAAAACCACAACACTTATATTTTTCCCTGTCAAGGTGTCAGGCTTGGCTCAGTAGTTACACTCTTGGCTTGGAAACAGAAGGTTGTGAAGTGAAGACCCATTCCAGAGACTTGAGCACAATCTAGGTTGACACTCCAGTGCAGTATTGAGGGAGTGCTGCATAAGAACATAAGAAATAGGAGCCCTTCGAGCCAGCTCCGCCATTCAATAAGATCATGGCTAATTTTCTACCTCATCTCCACTTTCCTGCACTATCCCCATATCCCCGGATTTCCTTAATATTCAAAAATCTATCAATCTCAGTCTTGAATATACAGAACAGCAGCCTCCACAGTCCTCTGAGGTGGAGAATTCCAAAGAGTTACCACCCTCAGTGAAGAAATTTCTCATCTCAGAATAAAGGGTCAGCCATTTGGGACTGTGACCCCTGGTTATAGACTCCCCAGTCAAGGGATGCATCCTCTCTGCATCTACCCTGTCAGAATTTTGTATGTTTCAATGAGATCACCTCTCATTCTTCTAAACTGCAGAGAATATAGGCCTAGTCTACTCAATCTCTCCTCATAGCATAATCTCCCCATCCCAGGAACCAGTCTGGTGAACCTTCGTTGCACGCCATCTATGCGAAGTATATCCTCGTAAGGAGATCAAAATTGTACACAATACTCCAGGTGTGGTCTCACCAGGGCCCTATATAATTGCAGCAAGACATCTTTACTCTTGTACTCACATCCTCTTGTAATAAAGGCCAATATACCATTTGCTTTCCTAATTGCTTGCTGTAGCTGCATGTTAATTTTCAGTGATTCGTGTACAATGACACCCAGATCCCTCTGAGCACCAACATTTCCCAATCTCTCACCATTTAAAAAATACTCGGCTTTTCTATTTTTCCTACCAAAGCGGATAACTTCACATTGCTCCACATTATAGTCCATTTGCCATGTTCTTGCCCACTCACTTAACCTGTCTATATCCCCTTGAAGCCTCCTTGCATCCTCCTCACAACTTACATTCCCACCCAGCTTTGTCTCATCAGCAAACTTGGATAAATTACATTTGGGCCCCTCATTCAATTCATTAACGTAGATTGTGAATAGCTGAGGCCCAAGCACTAATCCTTGCGGTACCCCACTAGTTACAACCTGCCATCCCGAAAATGGCCAATTCATTCCTACTCTGTTTTCTGTCCATTAACCAATCCTCAATCCATGCTAGTATATTACCCCCAATCCCATGAGCCCTAATTTTGTTTAATAACCTCTTGTGTGGCACCTTATCGAATGCCTTGTGAAAATCCAATTACACCTCATCCACCGGTTCCCCTCATCTATTGCTAGTTGCCACCTCAAAAAACTAACATTTGTCAAACACGATTTCCCTTTCATCAATCCGTGTTGACTCTGCTCAATCCTATTATTATTATCTAAGTGCCCTGTTACCACGTCCTTAATAATAGAATCTATCATTTTCCCTACTACTGATGTCTGGCTAACTGGTCTGTAGTTCCCAGTTTTCTCTCTCCCTCCTTTCTTAAATATAGTGGAGTTACAATTGCTACCTTTCAATCACAGGAACTCTTCCATAATCTATGGAATTCTGGAAAATGACAAACAATGCATCCACTATCTCTATAGCCACTTCTTTCAAAAACCCTAGGATGTAGGCCATCAGGTCATGGGGATTTATCAGCTTTCAGTCCCATTAATTTCTCCAGTACTATTTTTTATTTTACTAATACTAATTTCTTTCAGTTCCTCATTCTTGCTAGAGCCTTGGTTCTCCACTACTTCTGGGAAGTTTTTTGCGCCTTCTTCCGTGAAGAGACACAAAGTATTTGTTTAATTTCTCTGCCATTTCCTTATTCCCCATTATAATTTCTCCTGTCTCAGCCTGCAAGGGACCCACATTTACTTTTAGAATCATAGAAAGTTACAGCACGGAAGGACGCCATTTCGGCCCATCGTGTCTGCGCCGGCCAACAAAGAGCTATCCAGCCTAATCCCACTTCCCAGCTCTTGGTCCGTAGCCCTGCAGGTTAGAGCATCCCAAGTGCACATCCAAGTACTTTTTAAATGTGGTTAGGGTTCCTGCCTCTACCACCCTTTCAGGCAGTGAGTTCCAGGCCCCCACAACCCTCTGGGTGAAGAAGTTTCCCCTCAAATCCCCCCATAACTGTCCCCCAATTACTTTAAATCTGTGCCCCCTGGTTTTTGACCCCTCTGCTAAGGGAAATAGGTCCTTTCTATCCACTTTATCTAGGCCCCTCATAATTTTATACACCTCAATAAGGTCTCCCCTCAGCCTCCTCTGTTCCAAGGAAAACAGACCCAGCCTATCCAGTCTTTCCTCAGAGCTAAAATTCTCTACTCCCGGCAACATCCTTGTAAATCTCCTCTGTACCCTCTCTAGTGCAATCACATCTTTCCTGTAATGTGGTGAGCAGAACTGTACGTACTCTAGCTGAGGCCTAACTAATGTTTTATATAGTTGAAGCATAACCCTCCTGTTCTTGTATTCAATGCCATGGCTAATAAAGGCAAGCATTCCGTATGCCTTCTTAACCACCTTATCTACTTAGCCTGCTACCTTCAGGGATCTGTGGACATGCACTCCAAGGTCCCTTTGTTCCTCTATACTACTCAGTGTTCTACCATTTAATGTGTATTCCCTTTCCTTGTTAGCCCTCCCCAAATGCATTACCTCACACTTCTCTGGATTGAATTCCATTTGCCACTGTTCTGCCCACCTGACCAATTTATTGATATCTTCCTGCAGTCTACAGCTTCCTTCTTCAGTATCAACCACACAGCCGATTTTAGTATCATTTGCAAACTTCTTAATCATACCCCCTATATTCTTCAAGTCAAGATCGTTGATATATACCACAAAAAGCAAGGGACCTAGTACTGAGCCCTGCGGAACCCCACTGGAAACAGCCTCCCAGTCACAAAAACACCCATCAATCATTACCCTCTGCTTCCTGTCTCCAAGCCAGTTTTGAATCCAACTTGACACTTTGCCCTGGATCCCATGGGCTTGTAACTTCGTGACCAGTCTGCCATGTGGAACCTTATCAAAAGCCTTGCTAAAGTCCATATACACTACATCAAATGCACTACCCTCATCTACCCTCCTTGTTACTTCCTCAAAAAATTCAATCAAGTTTGTCAGACATGACCTTCCCTTAACAAATCCGTGCTGACTATTCTTTGCTAATCTTTTCCTTTTTACATACCTATAGAAGCTTTTAGTCTGTTTATGTTTCTCGCTAATTTACTCTCGTATTCTATTTCCCCTTTCTTTATCAATTTCTTGTTCCTTTGCTGAATTCTAAAATCCTCCCAATCCTCAGGCTTACTACTCTTTTTGGCAACATTATAAACTTCTTACTTTGATCTAATACTATCCTTAACTTCTTTTCCTGTGGGGTTTTTGTGCCTTAAAGGAATGTATATTTGTTGTAAATTATGTATTAATTCTTTAAATGCTAGCCATTGCTTGTCTACCGTCATACCCTTTAATGTAGTCTCCCAATCTACCATAGCCAACTCACCCCTCATACCTATGTAGTTTGCTTTGTTTAGATTGAAGACCCTAGTTTTGGATTTAACGAAATCACTTTCAAACTCAATATAAAATTCTATCACTTTTCCCTAAAGACCCCTTTACTACACGGTTATTAATTAACTTGCACAATATTAGATCTAAAATAACCTGTTCCCTAGTTGGTTCCTCAACATACTGATCAAGAAAATGATCTTGCATACATTCCATGAATTCATCCTCCACACTATTACTGCAGATTTGGTTTGCCCTGTCTCTATGTAGATTAAAATCCCCCATGATTACTGTATTACCCTTGTAACATGCGTCTCTAATTTCCTGATTTATACTCTGCCCTACATTACAACTACTGTTTGGGGGCCTATAAACAACTCCCACCAATGTTTTCTGCCCATTGCTGTTTCTTAGCTCGACCCAAACTGATTCTACTTCTTGATTTTCTGAGCCAAGATCCTTTCTCTCTACTTTCTTTATCCCATCCTTTATCAGGGCTACCCTTCCTCCTTTTCCATTTTGCGTATCTCTTCTAAAAGTTAAGTATCCTGGAATATTTCATTCCCAACCTTGGCCACTTTGCAACAATGCCTCCGTTATGGCTATTAGATCAAACCTGTTAATTTCTATCTGCGCTCTTCATTCATCTATTTTGTTGCGAATACTTCGCGCACTCAGATATAGTGCCTTTAGCTTTGGCTTATTTCTATATTTCCCTGATGTCACTTTAGTCACTGATGCCCTATTATCTTTGTTACTCTGTCCCTTCCTGAACCCCCACTGCTTATTTTAACCCCAAACTCTACTCTGCTCTCGAGCCTTGACATTTCTCTCGCTGCTTTTAAATTTACTCTTTCCTGAATCCTCCCACCCCCCCTTCATTAGTTTAAAGACCTGTCTACTGCCCTAGTTATTCAGTTCACCAGGACACTGGTCCCAGCCTTTAAGTGGAGCCCATCCCAACGGAACAGCTTCCTCTTTCCCCAGTACTGGTGCCAGTGCCCCATGAACTGAAACCCCTTTCTCCCACACCACTCTTTGAACTACACATTTAAACCTCTAATCGGTTTGTCCCTATGCCAATTTGTGCATAGCTCAGGTAACAATCCAAAGATTACCTTGGAGGTTCTGCTTTTTAATTTGGATCCTCACTTCTCAAACTCCCTCAGCAGGACCTCATTCCTAGTTCTATGTCGTTGGTTTCTACGTGGACTATGACAACTGGATCCTCCCCCTCCAAGTTATTCTCCAGCCGTGAGGAGATACCTTTAACCCTGGCAACACAACCTTCGGAACTCTCGGTTGCGGCTGCAGAGTATCTATCCCCCTGACTGTTGCTTACCACAACTACATTCCCATTCACTCCCCCCACTTGAATGGCCTCATGCACCATGGTCAGCTTGCTCATCCATCCTGCAGGCTTTTCCCTCATCCACACAGGCAGCAAGAACCTCACACCTGTTAAGACAAGGGCAAAGGCCGAGGCTCCTCCAGCATAAAAACTCAATACCATAAATTTGCATATGTCCCCACTTGCACTTATCCAATCTTTTGATAAGCAGAACCGATGAATGCTTTGGGAAGCAATCATTTATTTTATAGAATACATGTGCCTGAAACAAAGTAGAGATTCTAGATCTTAAAAGCATCTCGACACATCCGGTAACACAAAATAGCAAAAGCATGCTACGTTCTTTAGAATAGAAGGGAGATTCATCTTCTATTTGGTTTCCTTTCGGGTCAGCTTCCTGCTGGAAAATTGACATGCGATATCTTAATTCCCTTCTTGCAGCCTTAGTTAGACCGGACTGACCCTAAACATGGGTTTCTCCCCTCCTTTTTATTAATTCTGATCCCAAGAAGCAGAATGTAACGAGACTACCCCTGGCAACTACCCCTGCGGCGATCAACTGAAATCATCTCAACCAGAATAGGTGCGCACAAACAAATCACTGAAATGTCCAAAATAACTTCAATTCTCTAAAGCATGTTGGTTTAGACATCCTGAGGTAGATTTTCAACTTACCATTTTGCATTGTAGATCAGCTGCTCATTATAGAAACCGCCCATTTTTCATTTCTATCGACTTCAGTGGAAATAAAAACTGGCCAGTTTCTATAATGGATCTGTACCAGCGGCAAGCTGTAAATCTACCCCCAAATCGCAGTTCTAATCTACGGCCCAGGTTTTCCTGTATTGACAAGATAGGCGCCATAAACTGCAAATTCCGCCAATCTCACCATTTCCAACTAACTCCATATTTTCCTGTATTTCTAATTAGAATGCGTCACAGTGGGCATAGCGGCAAATCAGAAATGGCACAACTGCAGGGAGATAGAGACCAACATTCCCCACCACAGGCACATTGGTGTTGGGGTAGCTCCTATTATAGGGAGTGTCTCCACCCCACTAATAAATGAAGCAGTCGCTGTGGAAGCCAAAAAAAAATGCAACTGTTTGATTAGTTTGGATTTGACATATCCCAACTTGATATGCAGAGTCACGATCTAATGGACTCAGTAATCTATCAAGTTACAGTAATTTGCTTGGACGAGGGCATTTTGGAAGGAATTCTAACTTGATTCTTTCAAAAAAGCGCTTGTTTAGATTAATCAGGATTAAAAAAGTGTTTATCTTGCCAGCAAATCCAGTGTCTTAACAGTGCGATAGATCAGCAGCCAAAGAGGTTTATTACTGTGCATTGGGATCACGTCTCAACTTAATGTGATACAAACAAGTCCAGGGAGAGCCTTAAACTGCTCAATAACCTAGAAATGCATTATAAAGTAACATGCTCGTCCAAACTGATTTAAACTTAGTGGGAATTTTGACTCAAGATTTCTCCTACTTTAAGTGAAGCTTTTCAGACAAACGTTAAACAGCGCCATGTATAAACTAAACATGCTGAGCCCATCAGTGCTATTATTTAGCGGCGATCAAAGTAGCATTCAATCAGCAAAATCGCAATTGGCATTGATTTTAATTGGGAGGGGCAAATAGAGACAAAGCTGATTACAATTAACTGTTCACTGTCATGACAAGGGAAACGGTGGCAAATGGCCCAGGAAATTTTGGTGCAATCTGAATATGGCGTAACTCACCTATGTCATCATTTCTGGGACTTTAATGGTGCAAATTGAATCCTATGCCACAGAGTCTCCAGGAAAATCTCGGCCTACATCTCCTAGCCGTGCTGCCCTGTGAATTTAACACCACCCTGAACTAAATTTAACTCAATAGTAGCATTGACATATATTACAACAACTTCTCCACACTGCAGTCAGAAATCCCAACAACCCTCGCTCAATATCTACTATTTACACCACCTTAAAATATTAACCTGTTGCAATTGAACAATTAAGCTTTTTTGCCATCATATAATGGTGCATGATTTGTAGTTTCAAAACCTGTGAATATAACTAATGTTTCACAACCTGTTAAATTCACAAGTTTGGGAAGGGATGACCATTTCTGCTCTCTGCAGAACACAAGTGATGAAATAAATTTCAGTGAGGCAGTAAGCTCAAATGTCAATTTCAGAAACTTGCTGTAAATTATAATACTGCCATCTGGTGTTACTGACCAGTTACTTATTGGATAGTATGGTCAAAACAGTTGATCTTTCACAAACCAGCTTTAGCACCGGTTTTAAGGAAGCAACGCTAAACCAGGCTCCTGGTGCTACTCTCTCCCATATGCACCTTTCCACTCAGCACTGCTCGCCATCAAAGGTAAAGGTGGAGCAGAAAAATCTGGTAACAGCCCCCAAGATCTACAAAAAGAGGGTTCTACAGCCACCAGAACAAAGTCAGCCAACCAGTTTATATTACTAACTGCAGCCAGTGGCAAGAAATCCACGTGTGCCAGTTTTCCTCTTCTGTCGATTTTATTATGACTCTTTCCTTCCCCTGTCCTGCCAAAGTGGTGGTGATGTGGCCGGGGTGGGGGTGGGGGAAGAAAGAGAGGAGGGGGGAGAAGTATTTGTTCTGTTTCGACTAATTGCGGTAGATTAACTGATTGCACTCCCAAGAGTTCACGTCAAGATTTCAGGTCAACCAGCCTCAGAGGATTTTCCTTCCATTAAAATTGTGGATGGGAAATCTTGTAAGCCATGCTGGACTCCACAACCGAATTCCAAATGTGTGCGTAAATTCATAAAATCCATTCTATATAGTGTCAACTTGGCTCAGTTAGCATTCTTGCCCTCTGATTATATTCCCACACCAAGATTTGAAAGCATAATCTTGGCAGATGTTCAGTGCAGTATGAAGTGCTGCTGTTAGGGATGGCAACCTTCAGATTAGGAATTAAACAAAAATACTGTCTGCCTATTCAGATGGAGCCCGAAATATAATGAAAGACTGCAAGGTTGGGATTCTGGAAAGAAGGGATCAAATAGGCCACAGTGTCTTCTGCATCCTAACTTGTTAGTAATAACGGCTTTCTGTTGAACTGCAGTTCTTAAGGGCTTTGAGTTTTATTTTTTGGCCAAGTTTTGATTAGCCTTTAAGTGTAAGAATGGGATCAATTAATACACTGAACTAGGTTTGCATGAAATTAGAAGCATACATACAATTTAGGGTTGCCAACCCTCCTGGATTGTCCAGGAGTCTCCCAGAATGGAAGAATTAATCTCTCGGGCACTGCTGCTAGCAACCAGGGACAAATCTATACCTTCACGCCTATGCTTTGCGCCTGCGTACGTACTTCCTTCCCCATGACCTCACCAGAACTCTCTGGCCTGCGCTCCCTGTGAGATGGGGGGTGGTGAACACAAACCCAGCCTGAACTGCACTGCTTTATTTACCCCAACCCTGGACAGCAAGATTATTAATTTGGGCGATTTCCCTTTGTTTTTTTGGGAATGGTTTCTGGTGAGTTCAGTTGTGTAACTGTTAAACGCTGGATTCTTGGTGCTTTTTATTTGAAAGTCAGTTGATTTCACTCCCCCAGAAAGTACCTTACTGGAGTCCTGTGTAACAAACCATAAACTGCTCTTCTTCTCCCTGCTTTCACTTCTTTTCTCGTGTTCTGTGTACTTAAGATAGGGAACATAGTAAGTCCCTCGACCGTGTCAGTTCCATCTCCCGCACTTCTGCCCTCACCCCGGCCCCTCCCTTCCGGAACCACGATAGGGTTCCCCTTGTCCTCACCTTTCACCCCACCAGCCTCCACATTCAACGGATCATCCTCCGGCATTTCCGCTACCTCCAAAGTGATCCCACCACCAAACGTATCTTCCCCTCCCCTCCCCTTTCAGCATTCCATAGGGACCGCTCCCTCCGAGACACCCTAGTCCACTCCTCTATCACCCCAAACAGCCCTTCCCCTTCGCCTGGCACCTTCCCGTGCAAGCGGAGGAGATATAACACCTGCCCCTATACCTCCCCCCTTCCTACTGTCCAGGGCCCCAAACACCCCTTCCAGGTGAAACAGCGATTTACTTGTACTTCTCGCAATCTAGTATACTGTATTCGCTCCTCTACATTGGGGAGACCAAACGCAGATTGGGTGACCGCTTTGCGGAGCACCTCCGTTCAGTCCGTAAGGGTGACCCCGAGCTTCCGGTCGCCTGTCATTTTAATTCACCGCTCCATTCCCACTCGGACCTCACCATCCTTGGCCTCTTGTATTGTTCCATGGAAGCTCAACGTAAACTCGAGGAACAGCACCTCATCTTCCGATTAGGCACTCTGCAGCCTTCCGGACTCAATATCAAGTTCAACAATTTCAGGTCATAACCTTGGCCCCCATTACACATTTTTTCTTGTAATTTTTCCACTCCTTTCCCCCCCCCCTTTCCTTTTGTTTCTCTCTCACACCTGGCAGCTATCTCTTGCCCTGCCAGTACACTTTACACCTAATCTCAGCCTATTACCATCTCGTCTAGCTCTTTTGTTTCTTTCACTTCTTTTGTCCGATCGCAGCCCTGCCTTCGATCTAATTTCTTTTCTTTCCAGTTTTGAAGAAGGGTTCGACCCGAAATGTCAACTCAAATTTCTCTCCACGGATGTTGCTGAGTTTTTCCAGCATTTTCTGTTATTTAAAGTAAGTCTATGGATCTTTTCCCACCTGCTGTCAGATTCAGCGGAGGTACAATACAGGAAAACTTCGCCATCCCCAAAGGAAATCAGATCACTTCGTAGCAAGGGATTGGCAGTTCTTGTAGAATGAATGTCTGCTAGAGATTGTCTCAATTTTGGTCGGGATCCTTGGAGAGCAGAAGCCTTGACCTGGCGGACTTGAAATGCAGCTGGAAGGGGTGAAAGTGCTGTTCTGACTCACTTTGCCAGCATGTCACACCAGTGTCTTGTCTGTAAGAACTAGTTGTGCAGTGGATAGCTTTTCTCTGGTATTGAGAGCTTGGGGGTGGAGGGGAGAAGTACATTGTGATTTCTAGCTATAGACAATGAATCGTATTAAATAGGCACTGTTGTTTGAAGAAGTATAAAACTAAACTTTGTCAGGTTTGTAAGCAGAAAGGCAAAGTAACGTGACTAATAATGTGCTGCCATTGCCTTGTGACTATTCTGCATTTCATTTTCCTACATTACAACAGCGACAACACTTCAAAAAGTACTTAAATTGTCTGTAAAGCGCTTTGGGACGTTCCAAGGTCATGAAAGATACTATATAAATGCAAGTCCTTTCTTTCATTCCTTCATTCAAAACAACATAAAATTCACCAAGTACTCTTGCTGCAGTAGATACAGCATGTGAAGAATGGGCATACATTGGCCAACTCTGAGCTTACATAGCAGGCAGTTTCTAGTCCATAGGCCTAGAGGAAGTGGTGTCGAAATTTTCAGATTACACCCCATTTGAGGGTATAGCTAATTCTTTAGAAGGCCAAAGGAACTGGCAATAGGATATTTATATTTATGAGCTGAAAGGTAGCAGATGGAATTCAATGTGAGGTGATGCATTTTGGTAAATAAATAGCAGTACTTATACTCTGAATAGAAGTAGGCTGGGTGCGGTGAAAGAGCAGAGGGCCTTGGAGGTACAGGTTCAGAGAGAATTAAAGGCAGCACCTCATTTTAAGGCTATGAAAAAAGCCAATAGAGTTCTAGATCTTAATAAGACTTCAGTCAGAGTGCTGTGGGGAGTAATGGGCTCCACACAATCGAAGGGATATTCAGAAAAGGTACTAGGGTTACCAACCCTCCCGAATTATCCGGGAGTCTCCAGGAATGGAAGATGAATCTCCTGGGCACTGCTGCTAGTAACCAGGGAGAAAAGTAGAGTTTTGCGCCTGTGGCTTGTGTCTGTGTACTTCCTTCCCACTAAGCACACACAATCTAGCTGCGGAAGTGTATGATCTTGTGAGAAGACCTATCTCCCCACAAACCCCCACCAGCTTACAGTTATGACCAGTCAGTCGCTGCACTATGAGCAGTTACAGGGGCTTTGGCAACTACTTAATGAATGGCAAACAGTGGGCAGAAATTTCCGACAAAAGGTGACAGGCAGCTTGGTAAAGATCTGGAAGCAACAAAACAGAGTGCAAGGGTTACCTTGGCCGGAGCAGTTAGAGGAAAGTGTTTAGCCCGTTTGCCTAAATAGAAAGAGAGTTACTACATGTCCCAGCAGGCATTACAACTGGAGCAGACAGCACGTGCTCCCAGCCAATTTCTAGATTGCTACAGTTATTGTACTGAAATTTACATGTGATGCGAGACATGAGCATGGCTTTTGAGAAATTAATAGAAATCCTGATGTATTTAAGGTTATTACTATAGTGATACACAACACTGTTATAAAACTGTGATTTTACTTGGACAAAAATCCTGAACATTGTGCTCAGCTTAAAACTGGAGTCCAGAATTGCCAACCCTCCCAGATTGTCAGAGAGTCTTCAGGAATGGAAGATTAATCTCACTGCTGCTAGTAATCTGGCAGAAAAGTAGCTTGTACTTCACATTTGCAGTTCGCACTTCTGGTTTGCGCCTGTGTACTTTCACCTGCTTGTGTCAGCTTCGTGGTACTCGGAGCTTCTCAAACAACAGCGGCTAGTGCAAAACCACAAGCAAAGATACCCGACTACAGGGGATCAATCTTTATAAGGTAAATGCAATAACATTTGCAAACTGCGCATAATCTTCACGTGTTGTCTCGTGATCAAACCTCCAGGAATACCTCGAACCTGAGTTGGCAACCCTAACACAATTGGCATACCTTGATCTAGACTAAATAAAAGATATTGGACGCATAAACTTAGTACTCGGTTCTAAAGGAACAGGAAGTTAGAATCACTTTCTGTTCAAGAAAGTGTATCCAATATTGGGCCAGAAATTCGGGTCCCTAGTTGCGCCCCTGGGATACGCGAGCACTGCACGCCAGCAGTTGGAGGAGGCCCAGGATTGGAATCCCACAGCACAACGGCAGGAGCGCTATGTAAGTGCAGGTCGGGGGTTTGCGCCCGCGGGAAGCCTCCGACCCGAATTTCTGGGCCATTGTCCTTGCTTAAAAGGCATAAGCAGCCTAAAGCAGGGATAGAATTCCCTACAAATGTTGCTTTGACTGAGAAAGACACTGCATGAGACCAAGCACTAACAGAGAAAGGGAAATCCAGAGCCCATCATTCTGGCCTATTTTTCCTCAGTGCTCAATCTTAGAATCAGGGAACAGCGTGTGGCAACTTGGAGCAGCTTGAATTTTAGTTCTTGCACAAAGAAGAAATTTTAATTTCTCAGCAAGAAAATAAATGTAGCTTAATTTGGCTTTCATCAGAGCCAGATAAATAAGTCATCCTTAGATATTTTCAATGGAACTCTGCAGAAAAAGACATGTAGATGAACAAAAATCACTATTGAGTGTAAAAACAAAGGAATACACAGGAAAGTAGAAGCACTAGTACTTTTTCATTCTCCGTTTCATTAAAAAAGAGAAAACAGTTTAAAAAAAAATGAAGGCCAAAGAGACAAACTAATCCTTTAATTCACTAGTACATATTCAATAACTATTTGCAATAAAATATAAAAAAGGTGCGGTCGACTATATGATGTTTTTAATTAATTTAGCGGTTAAGAAATTAATAGAAAACCATGCATTCTGAATCCTGATGGAATACTAGTTACAAGTTCAACATTTTACTTATTGCACAAAACTCGAAACGGGTACGGTATTGTAGTGGCTGTCATCACCAGACTAGTAATCCAGAGAATGCAAGTTAAAATCCCACCATGGTAATTTGAGAATTTGAAATCATTTTTTATTTAGTTTTTTTTTAAGCTAAGTACCTCGATTGTCGTAAAAACCCAACTGGTTCCCTAATGTCCTTTAGGGAAGAAAGCCTGTCGTTCTTAGCCATCTGGCCTATATGTAACTCCAGTCCCACAACAACATGGTTGACTTTTAACTGCCCACTGAAGTGGCCTAGCAACCCAGCACCTCGGTCAGGCCAACTAAGGATAGGCAATAAATGTCAGCTGTGCCAGCAACACTCACACCCAGAGAGTGAATAAATAAAAAACTCACTCTTCTGGGCAGAAACCTGAATCGAGGTTTATTAAAAGAGATCAGTCAGTCAGGTGTCCTTAACATTTCCACAAGGTTTTTGTTTGCCTACTAGCCAGACAACACCATAACCAGATCTATTTTCATCCACTTGGGACTTAAGTGACCAATGGCACAGTGCAACATCTACATTCAAGTTAGCACTTTAATTTCTGTACAGCCCACGAAAAATAAGGTGGCACATGAATTAAATGCACAGAATAGCACCCTTGTGCTTTGCAAAATAAAGTGAACTACACTACATTCATGAAAACTAATACTAAAGCTGAGGAGAGTGAAATGGTGATTTTGGACTCATGGTGAAGCACAGCTCTTAATCTTTGGTAGTTTATTCTAAGATTGTTGATACTGCAATCACTTACCTGATCCAGTCCACCAGTGTAGCCAACATGATTCAAATGATTTTTCATGAACTGGTAAGGGTCAGTAGAAGTATCACGGGCAAACAACAGCCAGCAGAAGAGAGGAACTTCCTTTTCTTGCACTTTAACACCATCAAGTTCAATGGCCTTAGCCAACATGACAATTTTCATAGCTTCATACAACCTGTATTCTTCCTTGTCATTTTTGAACACCTCTTCACAGGCAGCCCGACGTTCTTCCAAGGAATCCATTTTACATATGTGTATCCACTGGAGGGGGGGGAAATAATAAAAATCACAATATATTGATTCTGCGAATACCAGATACTTTGTAATTCCAGCAGTCGACACCATTTGGAAATTAATGTCAGGTTTTACACATGCTTTGTTTAAATTTGCATGACATTTTTAAAAACAAACATTCACTGTACCCTAGTGATGGTAATAGGACAGGTAAAGAAACAAAGGATGATTCTAGATGAAGTGCGAAATGCGCTGGCAGAATGAAAGACAGCTGCCATGTGGGAGAGAAAAAAAGGAAAAGGCACAAACCAAAAGTGTGGATAAAAATATATATAAAAATGATAGGGGCCGAGGTTATGATCTGAAATTGTTGAACTCGATATTGAGTCCAGAAGGCTGTAAAGTGCCTAATCGGAAGATGAGGTGCTGTTCCTCAAGCGTACGCTGAGCTTCCGTGGAACAATGCAAAAGGCCGAGGACAGTGAGGTCTGAGTGGGAATGGGGCAGTGAATTGAAATGACAGGCGACCGGAAGCTCGGGGTCACCCTTACGGACTGAATGGAGGCGTTCTGCAAAGCGGTCACCCAATCTGCGTTTGGTCTCCCCAATGTAGAGGAGACCACATCGTGAGCAGCGAATACAGTATACCAGATTGCAAGAAGTGCAAGTAAATCGCTGTTTCACCTGGAAGGGATGTTTGGGGCCCTGGACAGTGGGAAGGGGGTAGGTACAAGGGCAGCTGTTGCATCTCCTGCGCTTGCACAGGAAGGTGCCGGGCGAAGGGGAAGGGGTGCTGGGGGTGATAGAGGAGTGGACTAGGGTGTCTCGGAGGAAGCGGTCCCTATGGCATGCTGAAAGGGGAGGGGAACGGAAGATGCGTTTGGTGGTGGGATCACGTTGGAGGTGGCGGAAATGGCGGAGGATGGTCCGTTGAATGTGGAGGCTGGTGGGGTGAAAGGAGAGGACAAGTGGAACCCTATCGTGGTTCCGGGAGGGAGGGGTGAGGGCAGAAGTGCGGGAGATAGAACGGACATGGTCGAGGGCCGTGTCAACCACGGTAGAGGGGTATCCTCGGTTGAGAAAAAAGGAAGACATGTCGGAAGCACTTGTGTGGAAGGTGGCATCGTCGGAGCAGATGCGACGGAGACGGAGAAACTGGGAGAATGGAATAGTCCTTATAGGAGGCGGGGTGGGAGGAAGTGTAGTCCAGGTAGCTGTGGGAGTCAGTGGGCTTGTAGTGAATGTTGGTCAATAACCTACTCCCAGAGATGGAGACGGAGAAGTCGAGGAAGGGAAGGGAAGAGTCGGAGATGGGCCATGTGAAGGTGAGGGAAGGGTGGAAATTGGAGGCAAAGTGAATGAAATTGCCTAGTTCAGGGCGAGAGCAGGAACGGCACCGTAGTAGTGGCCATAAACAGGTCCAGGCAGCAGGCGGTCGAGGGGGTCATTCGGCCCGACTGCTTGCCTTTCTTCCACGGCTAGGTTCGCATGCTCCATCTCCAGGGTGACCTGGGCACGATGTCCACCGGCAGGCTCCGGAGCATAACCACCCCCGGGAACAAAATTTTAATTTGATTTGTTATGGTTACTTTGAAATTTATGTTAATTTAGTTTTTATTTGTTGTGTCCCTTTAAAAAGTGGGCACATGCTTGACTTAATAGGCAATTGCCTGTATCAAGAAGAGTCAGCACTTGTAACCTTGGGTGTGGCTCCAAGTGTATAAAAGTAAACACTATCTGCTGACGCACAGAGTGGTCTAGACGCACAGTGCTTGCAACAGAGTGCTAAAGTTGGGAATTTGGAAAGATTGGGAATTCAGTGTAGAGGGGGGAAATTCTTGAGTTTATTTCTGTTAAGTTAGTTAATAGTCTATTAAGTAGTTAGATAATAGTCCTGCAAGGCACCTCAGTCCCGTGGAATGCCCATCTTGTGCCATGTGGGAACTCCAGGATGCTTCCAGTGTCCTGAACAACCACATGTGCAGGAAGTGTCGTCAGCTGGAGGAGCTCAAGCTCTGGGTTTCAGAGCTGGAGGAACTCAAGCTCTGGGTTTCGGAGTTGAGCAGCAGCTTGCATTACTGCGGTGCATCCGTGAGGCCGAGAGCTACGTGGATAGCACATTTCAGGAGGTGGTCATCCTGCAGCGCAAGAGTGTCCAGGCAAAGAGGGAATGCATGACTGCTAGACAGACAAGGAGGACCAGGGAGGTAGTGCAAGAGTCCAGAGTGCATCTTACTTTCTAACCAGTACGGGTGAGGGCGATGGTTCCTCTGGGGAGTACAGCCAGAGCCAAGTCCACGGCACCACGGGTGGCTCAGCTGTACAAGGGGGAGGGGAGGGGAGAGGAGGGGGGGTGGTGAGGAAAATTGGGAAAGCAATTGTGATAGATTCAATATTTAGGGGAACAAACAGGCGTTTCTGTGGCCGCAGACGTGAGTCCAGGATGGTATGTTGCCTCCTTGGTACCAGGATCAAGGATGTCACTGAGTAACTGCAGGACATTGGGGAGGGTGAACAGCCAGAGGTCGTGGTCCATATCAGTATCAACGACATAGGTAGAAAGAGGGATAAGGTCTTGCAGGCAGATTTTAGGGAGCTAGGAAAGAGATGAAAAAGCAGGACCTCAAAAAGGTAGTAATCTCCAGATTATTCCTGGTGCCACGAGCGAGTGAATATAGAAATCGGAGGAGAGAGCAGATCAATGTGTGGCTGGAAAGATGGTGCAGGAGGGAGGGCTTTAGATGCCTGGGACCTTGGGACCAGTTCTGGGGGAGGTGGGACCTGTACAGGCTGGACAGGTTGCACCTCAGAGCCGGGGCGCAGTTGTGTGGGGGGGGTTAAAACTAATTTGGAAGGGGGACGGGCACCAGGATGTAGCATTAAAAATGGAGAAACAAGGTGCACAAAGGATTGGGAGAAACATATAGCACTGGAGTAAGAAATAGTACGGTATTAGGTGGGGATCAGACGAAGAGAATATAAGGTCTAAGATAGGTTTACAGTGCATGTGTGTAAATGCACAAAGCATGGCAAATAAGGTTGGAGAGCTGCAGGCATAAATAGCCACATAGGAATATGAGGTCCTGGCGACGAGAGAGATCTAGCTCAAAAAAAGGGCAGGATTGGATACTAAATATTCCTGGATATAAGATGTTCAGGAAAGAAAGGAGGAGGGGTGGCAGTATTGATTGAGGAAAATATTAGTGCTGGAGAGAGAGGATATCCTGGAGGGGACAAGGACAGAATCTATTTGGTTAGAGTTAAGAAATATAGAGGTGCCATTACACTCCTAGGTGTATTCTATAGGCCACCAACTAGTGGGAAGAATATAGAGGAGCAAATTTGCAGGGAAATTAGAGAGAAATGCAAGAACTATAGAGTAATGATAACGGGGGACTTCAGCTATCCTAATATAGACTGGGATAGTAATAGTGTAAAGGGCAGAGAGGGGGAAGAATTTCTGAAGTGTGTTCAGGAGAACTTTCTTGATCAGTATGTTTCCAGCCCAATGAGGAAGGAGGCATTGTTGGATCTGGTTCTAGGAATGAGGTGGGTCAAGTGGAGCAAGTGTCAGTAGGGGAACATTTAGAGTACTGTGCTCATAGTATCATAAGGTTTAGATTAGCTATGGAAAAGGACTAGGAGCAATCTAGAGTAAAAATATTTAATTGGAGGAGGGCCAATTTCAGTGGGCTGAGAACAGGCCTGGCCTGGGTAAATTGGAATCAAAGATTGTCAGGCAAAACTGTAATCGAACAATGGGCTGCCTTTAAAGAGGAGATGGTTCGGGTACAGTCGAGGTACATTCCCACGAGGGGGAAAGGTAGGGCAACCAAAGCCAGAGCTCCCTGGATGATGAAAGAGACAGAATAAGATGAAGCGGGGGCGTATGACAGATGTCAGGTTGAGAATACAAGTGAGAACCAGGCACAATATAGAAAGTTCAGAGGGGAAGTGAAAAAGGAAATAAAATGGGCAAAAAGAGAGTGAGAATAGACTGGCAGCAAACATAAAAGGGAATCCAAAAGTCTTTTATAGACATACTAGCTGGAGTGCCTGGCGGTGCCAAGGGAACTCAAGAACCCGGGAGGGACGGGAGGGGACGGGAGGGGGAAGAGAGAGACGAGAGGGGGTGGGGGGGAAAGAGAGAGAGGGAGAGACGAGAGGGGGGTGGGGGGGGGGGGAAGAGACGAGAGGGGGGTGGGGGGGGGGGAAGAGACGAGAGGGGGGTGGGGGGGGAAGAGACGAGAGGGGGGTGGGGGGGGGAAGAGACGAGAGGGGGTGGGGGGGAAGAGACGAGAGGGGGGTGGGGGGGGGAAGAGACGAGAGGGGGGTGGGGGGGGGGAAGAGACGAGAGGGGGGTGGGGGGGGAAGAGACGAGAGGGGGGGTGGGGGGGGAAGAGACGAGAGGGGGGGTGGGGGGGGGAAGAGACGAGAGGGGGGTGGGGAGGAGAGACGAGAGGGGGTGGGGGGGGAGAGACGAGAGGGGGGTGGGGGGGAGAGACGAGAGGGGGGGTGGGGGGGAGAGACGAGAGGGGGGTGGGGGGGAGAGACGAGAGGGGTGGTGGGGGGGAGAGACGAGAGGGGGGTGGGGGGGAGAGACGAGAGGGGGTGGGGGGGAGAGACGAGAGGGGGGGTGGGGGGGAGAGACGAGAGGGGGGTGGGGGGGAGAGACGAGAGGGGGGTGGGGGGGAGAGACGAGAGGGGGGTGGGGGGGGAGAGACGAGAGGGGGGTGGGGGGGAGAGACGAGAGGGGGGTGGGGGGGAGAGACGAGAGGGGGGTGGGGGGGGAGAGACGAGAGGGGGGTGGGGGGGAGAGACGAGAGGGGGGTGGGGGGGAGAGACGAGAGGGGGGTGGGGGGGAGAGACGAGAGGGGGGTGGGGGGGAGAGACGAGAGGGGGTGGGGGGGAGAGACGAGAGGGGGGTGGGGGGGAGAGACGAGAGGGGGGGTGGGGGGGAGAGACGAGAGGGGGGTGGGGGGAGAGACGAGAGGGGGGTGGGGGGGAGAGACGAGAGGGGGGTGGGGGGGAGAGACGAGAGGGGGGTGGGGGGGAGAGACGAGAGGGGGGTGGGGGGGAGAGACGAGAGGGGGGTGGGGGGGAGAGACGAGAGGGGGGTGGGAGGGAAGAGACGAGAGGGGGTGGGAGGGGAGAGACGAGAGGGGGGTGGGAGGGAGAGACGAGAGGGGGGTGGGAGGGGAGAGACGAGAGGGGGGTGGGAGGGGAGAGACGAGGGAGGGGGGTGGGGGGGAGAGACGAGAGGGGGGTGGGGGGGAGAGACGAGAGGGGGGTGGGGGGGAGAGACGAGAGGGGGGTGGGGGGGAGAGACGAGAGGGGGGTGGGGGGGAGAGACGAGAGGGGGGTGGGGGGGAGAGACGAGAGGGGGGTGGGGGGGAGAGACGAGAGGGGGGTGGGGGGGGAGAGACGAGAGGGGGGTGGGGGGGAGAGACGAGAGGGGGGGTGGGAGGGAAGTGACGAGAGGGGGTGGAGGGGAGAGACGAGAGGGGGGGTGGGAGGGGAGAGACGAGAGGGGGGTGGGAGGGGAGAGACGAGAGGGGGGTGGGAGGGGGAGAGACGAGAGGGGGGTGGGAGGGGAGAGACGAGAGGGGGGTGGGGGGGGAGAGACGAGAGGGGGGTGGGGGGGGAGAGACGAGAGGGGGGTGGGGGGGGGAGAGACACGAGAGGGGGGTGGGGGGGGGAGAGACACGAGAGGGGGGTGGGGGGGGGGAGAGACACGAGAGGGGGGGTGGGGGGGGAGAGACGAGAGGGGGGGTGGGGGGGAGAGACGAGAGGGGGGTGGGGGGGGAGAGACGAGAGGGGGGTGGGGGGGAGAGACGAGAGGGGGGTGGGGGGGAGAGACGAGAGGGGGTGGGGGGGGAGAGACGAGAGGGGGTGGGGGGGGAGAGACGAGAGGGGGTGGGGGGGGAGAGACGAGAGGGGGTGGGGGGGGAGAGACGAGAGGGGGTGGGGGGGAGAGACGAGAGGGGGTGGGGGGGAGAGACGAGAGGGGGTGGGGGGGGAGAGACGAGAGGGGGTGGGGGGGGAGAGACGAGAGGGGGTGGGGGGGGGAGAGACGAGAGGGGGTGGGGGGGAGAGACGAGAGGGGTGGGGGGGAGAGACGAGAGGGGGTGGGGGGGAGAGACGAGAGGGGGTGGGGGGGAGAGACGAGAGGGGGGTGGGGGGGGAGAGACGAAGGGGGGTGGGGGGGGAGAGACGAGAGGGGGTGGGGGGAAGAGACGAGAGGGGGTGGGGGGAAGAGACGAGAGGGGGTGGGGGGGAAGAGACGAGAGGGGGGGTGGGGGGGAAGAGACGAGAGGGGGGTGGGGGGGGAAGAGACGAGAGGGGGGTGGGGGGGGAAGAGACGAGAGGGGGGTGGGGGGGAGACACGAGAGGGGGGTGGGGGGGAAGAGACGAGGGGGGGTGGGGGGGAAGAGACGAGAGACGAGGGGGGTGGGGGGGGAAGAGACGAGAGACGAGAGGGGGGTGGTGGGGGAAGAGACGAGAGGGGGGTGGGGGGGAAGAGACGAGAGGGGGGTGGGGGGGGGGAAGAGAGACGAGAGGGGGGTGGGGGGGAAGAGAGACGAGAGGGGGGTAGGGGGGGAGAAAGACGAGAGGGGGTAGGGGGGGAGAAAGAGAGACGAGAGGGGGGTAGGGGGGGGAGAAAGAGAGACGAGAGGGTGGGGGGGGGGAAAAAGAGTGACCAGGGGGTGGGGGGGGGGGGAAGAGAGACCAGGGGGTGGGGGGGTGGGGAGGGGGGGGGGGAAAGGAAGGTGGAGGTGGGGGGGGAGAAAGGAAGGTGGGGAGGAGGGGGGAGGGAGGAGGGGAGAGAGGGAAGGGGAGGAGAGGGAGGGGAGAGAGGGAGGGGAGAGGGGGAAGGGAGGAGGGAGAGGGGGGAGGGAGGAGGGGAGGAAAGGAGGGGGAGGGGAGGAGAGAGGGAGGGGGGGAGGAGGAAGGGAGGGAGGGAGATTGGGGGGGGGAGGGAGATTGGGGGGGGGAGGGAGATTGGGGGGGGGAGGGAGTTGGGGGGGAGGGAGATTGGGGGGGGAGAGAGATTGGGGGGGGAGGGAGATGGGGGGGGAAGGGGGGAGATGGGAGGGAGGGGAGGGAAGGAGGAGGAGGGGGAGGGAGGAGGGGGAAAGGAGGGGAGGGAAGGGGGGGAGGAGGAAGGGAGGGAGGGAGATTGGGGGGGGAAAGGAGGGGAGATGGGAGGGAGGGAGGGAGATTGGGGGGGAAAGGATGGGAGATGGGAGGGGAGGGAGGAGGGGGGAAGGAGGGGAGGGAAGGGGGGGGGAGGAGGAAGGGAGGGAGGGAGATTGGGGGGGAGGAGGGAGATTGGGGGGGGAGGGAGGAAGGAGGGGAGATGGGAGGGAGGG
This sequence comes from Somniosus microcephalus, assembly GCF_052327205.1. Taxonomy (NCBI): domain Eukaryota; kingdom Metazoa; phylum Chordata; class Chondrichthyes; order Squaliformes; family Somniosidae; genus Somniosus; species Somniosus microcephalus. The sequence goes on along the minus strand of NC_140991.1, from coordinate 244,210,975 downwards.
GAGGGAAGGAGGAGGGGAGGGAAGGGGGGGGGAAGGAGAGGGAGGGAGGGAGATTGGGGGGGAGGGAGGGAGATTGGGGGGAGGGAGATGGGGGGAGGGAGGGGAGGGGAGATGGGAGGGAGGGAGATGGGAGGGGAGATGGGAGGGAAGGGAGGGGGGAAGGGAGATGGGGGGAGATTGGGGGGGGGGAGATTGCGGGGGGGGAGAGAGAGATGGGGGGGAGATTGGGGGGAGGGAGATGGGGGGGGAGATTGGGGGGAGGGAGATTGGGGGGGGAGGGAGATGGGGGGGAGGGGGGAAGGGGGGAGATGGGAGGGAGGGGAGGGGAGGGGGGAGGGAGGAGGGGGGAAGGAGGGGAGGGAAGGGGGGGGAGGAGGAAGGGAGGGAGGGAGATTGGGGGGGGGAAAGGAGGGGAGATGGGAGGGAGGGGGAGGAGGA